>NC_069362.1:12376439-12679469 GCF_021730395.1 Mercenaria mercenaria | reverse complement strand
TAACATTCATCTTTCATCTAACATTTTTCAAATTGCAAAACTAAACACCGCACTTTAACAATTTAAATAGTTCTCTTTTAATTTTTCGCAAAGGTTTCGTAGGGTTGCAATTTTGTTTCGTTTATCCTTAGACAAATAATTACAGCAGTAGTTTGATGAAGATTCATGAAGCGGTTCATGAGAAGCGGTCATTAAACGTGTTTATATTTTAGCTAAATTGGTCCCTATCCCCATTTGTAACAAAATAGCAGGAGACCTTACGATATTTTTACACAAAATCCATTACATTTTAGTGGTTAATGCGAAGAAAGGCATATCTACTTTTAGCTATAGTGGTCCCTAACAGGGCCCAAGTTCCTATATAAATAAATTTGGAAGAGGACCTTATACTGATGCTCCAGATCAAGTATGACAAAGATCCACCAAACTGTTCATGAGACGCTGTATAAAGGCATTTCTAGTTTTAGCTCTAGCAGCCCCTAAAAGGGGTTAAATGTCCCAGCTGAACAAAGTTGGTTGCGGGCCTAATAAAGATGCTACAAATCAAGTTTGATTAGAATACATGAGAAAAAAATCAGTTAAAGGATTTTTTTATTTACTATATTTATTTATTTCTAAAATAGGCCAACTGATCCAGCTTTAACAAGTGCATATTCGCTACTCATGAATCTTTGGACAATGACGTCACACCTATAAAAATGTGAAGGTCAAGCAAAACATACAATTGTAATTATTTCAATATTTCTGTTTCATAAAGCAAAGTTTGACCGTAGTCATATCACATAGATAAACTGTATATACAGCGTACCTTCATTTCGGTGTAATGAGATTCAGTCATTATATAGCATATATATAATAAAACAGATTTCAACTGAGTTCAATATTTGCATACCATACTAAAGAAAAATATCCATACATAATAAATCAGTTAAATAATTTATAACAAATATTCAAAGCAAACAAGTACTCATTTTAATATGCAATCTGAATAAGTCACAAAAGCAAGAAAACTTTTCATATACAGACGACAATTGTAACAAGGAACATTTTTTAAAAAGCACTTCTCTACATAAAAGACTCTTATCACACCCTTATTCATGTGATACGCAGACCGTATTCAGCTCTTTCTTTAATTTGATATATGTTGGTATTTGAACAGGTTTTTATCATATTTATTAAACTTACTTATCATTTTGAGATATATCAATATTCTTGCTAAATATACTGAGCCAAAGTTAGCTTTAAAACTGTGAACAGCGTCGTTTAGGATAAACGCTTTGTCTACATTTCACTCAGCGTAGCACAATCAACAGAGTGAAAGAAATTGACACTCTCGTCCAATCAGGCAGAGTGTTGCATAAATCTTCCATTTAGATAAATTATCTA
The DNA here is from genome assembly GCF_021730395.1 of Mercenaria mercenaria. Taxonomy (NCBI): domain Eukaryota; kingdom Metazoa; phylum Mollusca; class Bivalvia; order Venerida; family Veneridae; genus Mercenaria; species Mercenaria mercenaria. The sequence continues at coordinate 12,678,083 of NC_069362.1, read as the reverse complement.
TAATGCGTTATCAAGTAGTTTGATTTGCAAACTGAAGTCACGTGGCATAGGTAACGAAAACGAATTTAGACGGCGTCGCCGAAAAATTAACAAACTGGAGTACAAAGCTCCACCTATTCTTTGAATAGTCGAGCTAAAAAACATAATTTCTCTTTCTTTTTCAAATGCTGCAGACCTATCTTTCTCATGCAGTGTTCGTGTAAAATTGGTTAAATTTTTGCCATTACTGACATTTGTTGCAGTCCTTCGCAAAAATATGCAATTTCACCTTTCTGCTACAAAGACAAAAAAAAACACAAAAAAAAACAACAACACACAAAAAGGAAAGAAAAAAAATCAATGTCAAGTTCCCGAAAGTTTTACTGCACGTTTCGGTATTATCAGAAAATTTGGCCGTAATGAACTTAATTTAACAATACAATTTTCTTGCAAGAAAGATGTTATTTATTGTAATAACGAAATATTTTCTCGAATGAAAACGAGATATGAATCATAACTAGTAAACCGCCCGCTTAGCTCAGTAGGTAGAGCGTCGGTCTACGGATCGAGGGGTCGTGAGTTCGATCCTCGGGCGGGCCGTATGTTCTCCGTGACTATTTGATAAACGACATTGTGTCTGCAATCATTAGTCCTCCACCTCTGATAATTCATGTGGGGAAGTTGGCAGTTACTTGCGGAGAACAGGTTTGTACTGGTACAGAATCCAGGAACACTGGTTAGGTTAACTGCCCGCCGTTACATGACTGAAATACTGTTGAAAAACGGCGTTAAACCCAACACAAACAAACACAAATAACTAGTAAAATTCTCATGTGATACGGGTATTTTTCTTCTAATAAAATTGATAGAATATCTCGTAATTACGAGATAAGAACGATTGTTTTGTGATAACGATATAAAATACATACATACATTTTAAAATGTCTTCACCTGGACCCGTCCGTTATTAAATTACTTGATTTATATAAACTGCAAACTCAGCATGAACAAAGCATGGACAACTATTGATACAGACGTCTTACGGCCAAGTTAAATTTTACTTTTTGTAAAGATACTTCAAATTATTCATAAATATGACAAATCCAGATATGTTCGAAACTTTTTTAAGAATCAGCACTGAATATCAGTAATATTAAAAAAAACACTTTTAATTGCAATAAATATTTGTATGCAATCTAATTTAAACTCCATTTGGCTTGGTATTTTTATTTAGTACAGAGACACAAATCAATGAATTGTCTTTGCCTCAAAGAGGACAATATTAGAGACATTATATAATATCACGACAATCTTGATTTTTTTCGTGAGGACCGTGTTTTAAGTCAGAGAAAAGCCTCGATGCGCCTCGATGTATCCATTCTTTCACATAATGTCGAGGAAATCCATATCAGGCGAGAGCGAAGCTGTATTTGATTGGTTTACCCGTTTTGGTGACGGACCGTCATGGATTTGGGCCGTTTTGACCCGTCACCACCCGGACACACCTCCTTCGCCGGGCCTTCAGCCATTGGTCAGTTACATCACGTGGTCATATCCCTGGAGGCTGTATATTGGCTGGCGGACAATGGCGTTAGCACTTTGTTCGTATACGTAGTTCTTGCGTAAGAGCGCCAAATTCAAACTGCAAGTTAGGCAGTAAGTCTTTTGAAACCATCCGTCCGTCTTTCCGATATACTGTATATCCTGAGCTGTGTCCACATTATATTAATTAAGTTATACGTATTTCAATGTGAAATTGAACTGTTTATTTGTTTATTGTGCTTACTTGAAATTAATAGACATAGAGTCTAGTTAACTTTAGCGCGTATTTCGTGCGTCATTAAATTTTGGAACTTTACTTTAAACTTTGTTATTAACTGTTTGTTTTCCCTGACACCCGCCGGCCGTTACAATATAGATTGTCATTGCTTTCAGTTGCGTATGTACATAATTTTATTCAAATCGCAATGAGGCGGTCACCGAAGATAATGGTGATGTTCATAGTGTCAGCCAAGAAGGCAAGCAAAACTCTTGCATTTCTTTGAATAAATGTGAAAGTGAACTCTCTGAAGACCGGCTTGCCATGCCATTGAAATATGCATCCGAAAACCAGTTCCCAATACTCAGTTTAGAATATGTCCAAAAAAACTGCTCGCTGTATCAAGTATGATTTCAAACACACTTCCATTATGACATAGACAATCACTGATGGACTTTCATGGTGTGTGTTAAACTCCTGTTTAGTCACCATCCCCATTCCAGCAGGCACAACAACAGTTTTCAGCGTTGGTTTACATTTGATTTTGAAAGTTGAAACAATGCTAACACGTTCATTCAACATTTTTTTCAACGTTGATTCGACGTTGATTCAACATTTAGTAAACGTTTAATATAAATTGAATTATTGTTAATAACACGTTTGTTTCCCGTGTTGTAAGTGGTTTCTATCAAGAATCATGGTGAACTGTTGATGATAGATGATCAATGATACGTTTACAGTTTAATTGGGATTAGCTAAACGTTGAAAACAACATTAATAAATGGATGGGTCATTAGCTCACTATTGAGTTGTGCTTGATTCAGTCTTTACACGCCGTTTTTATCTTGATTTAATCTTCTTTTAACGTTGAATCAACATATATTAATGGTCCGGCCCTTGGCTTAATGTCAACTAAGGTTTACTGTTTGTGGGATATTGAACTGCACTGGTCGGAGCCTTGCTTTAATGTTGAAAAGACACGTATTCGCAATGTGCTATATTAAAGATAATCACTCACTGTCAAGCGAGTTCTGTCTTTGGCTGTAAGCATGAGTGATAAGAAAAAATAATGTCTCTAACTAAAAATAAATGACAATACTAGAAAATATATGCTGTTCTTTCCTGTTTTCCATGCGTACACAAGGTATTCAAGCTAACTAAGAAAGAATTCAGTAAAGACGCACCTCCTTGTCAGCTGTAGAATGAAATAGAAAGAATTTAACTTTTTCGATGAAGGGATGATTCAAGCATTCTACTTCTAACACATAATGGCCACCATCAACAAGTTGAAGAGTTAAAAGATCAAAGTAAAAGTGGAGTATTTACAGTTAAAAACAAGACTTACTTTTTAGAAAAAGGTTTTGGTCACTTGGGCTTTAAACGCATCAAGCGACCCTGCCGACACAGTATCGTGTGGTAGCTGATTCCACTGTCGGATAGTGCGTGGGAAGAATGACTCCTTTCTGTAGTCGTTTCTGAATGATGGAATGCGGAATGACATCTCATGCCCATAGCGTGTTGATAATTGGGTTTTCACGAGGCGTGAATCTTTATTGCTAATGAAGACTAAGTCTCGGTAGCATGCATTTCCACTACCGTCCATGAACAGGCTCAATCAAACCGAGCCTGCAATGTTTTCGTTTTTGTTGTGTTGAGCGACCTGTGGAGTTTCCACTTTTTCTATTCTATCTATTTTTATATAGGAGTGTTAGTCTCGCGTCACGTCTGCGATCCTGCAGTGAACTACTCGCCACTGTCGATGCTCTAACATGTCACCGCCACTAGATCTGTTACCATGCCTATTTGTCACGTATCTGGCACCACGCCTTTGGACCATTTCAATTCTGTTAATATCTTTGACCAAATATGGATCTCATACTGTGTTTGTGTATTCAACAGATGGTCTCACTAATGATTGATACTCATATTCGTTTTGCAAGAGCTTGCTCAAAGATAGATGATTTAAATGACAGAAATCTTCATATCACCAAGAAATTGTTACAACAGGGTTACCGTTATCATAAGCTACGGAAAGCTTTTAGTAAATTTTACTACAGATCGTCTGAACTGTTAGAAAATACAATACGACCCATAAAACACTTTTAAAACTTGGACTTACACACCCGGAATACTATGGAGATATAGTTTATAAAATTCGGAAAATTAAACATATATATACCCCTTATTTTAATCAATTTTTTGTAAAATTGGTTAAAAAGTTTATCAAAAGAGGATATGATGCAAAAATCGTGAAGCACAGTGCATGTTTAGTGACTGGCCCCTCTACAGTTAATTGCTACGCTTTCCTATTTGATGGTGCGATGACTAATAAAGTGTAGACTCCATGATGCTTTTCTCCTAAATCCTACAGACAACGGACGGAGGGAGTTGATTTTTGTCTTACAGTTTTCTTAGTCGGCCCTTAAAAGTTAGGCTCTTGTTGCTCTGACTTCAGACAAGTTGTTGAGTACATAGGTGTATTAACCTTAATTTTATGTTTTGCTTTATTTATCTATTACTTTTGCGCTAATGTTAGAGCCTTTCTCAGCGGGGATTTTATTTACATTGTGTTGTTTAACTTGTTGAAAATAGGGTAAGTGCGAGGTTGGCATGCCCTAAACGCGTTTAAACCCCCAGTTTCCTTTATTTAGGTTACTGACCATTCCAAGGCAGTGCCCCTATTTTCAACTGGTTGTATGTCTTGTACTGTCTGTTTCGTATGTTTTCTTGTTTGTTGTAAGCGTTTTCTCTCCGCCACACTCCCCCTATTGCCCTCTCCTTTCCCTTGCATTTACGCTACATTTTACATCCCTCCCCCTTTACTTTTAGTAAGTTTTCGTGGGTCCCCTTTGTTTTGGCATCCGAATTTCAAGACGGTACTTGATTGTTTTTTTTTCCTACTTGTGTGTGTGCGTTTGTATGCTTACGGTGCCCTACTGTTTTCTTATGTGTTGCTTGTTCGTTTATCTATGTTATTCAGTTGATCGTAGTTGTGTGTTTAACTTTGGTACACAAGTGTCTGCGCTATTGTGGTTTACGTTGTAATGCGACTGTCTTTAAAGAACATGGCATTCCCTTGTATATTCGTCCTTGTTCAACTTTCCCCTTCGGATTCCTCTCCCCCCGCTCCACCCCACCCCCCATTTCACCCCTTACCACTTCCTTCCCCTCCATCAATATTTAGCATAAATTGATATGTGCTTGTTGGATGTTTGAAGCAACCCCTCTGAAATATTTTTTCCATTACAGCCTCTTTTTGTTGTGTGCCTACTATGTAAATGCGTGGCTCTGGGGCTGTATTTTTGGTGCTCTGTGCTTCCGAGAAATCTACCCTTACCTATTATCTTTTATAAGCATTCTACTTCATTGAAGTAGAGGCGATATTTAAATTTCGCTTTAAAAAAACCCAAAGTTCCATTAAATTTGTTGCATATTTCATTTATTGTTCTCCCAAACGTAAATCCGACGAAATATGACATCCAAGGTAGTTCACACTGGATACAGATTCCAATATATGACCATGTAGAACATACTGGTGAATAATCGGTTTACATTTACGCTTAACAGAGATAACATTAGAATTCTCTGGATGAAAAAAAAAAACATTTTCCATTTGGATTCCCAGATAGCTAACTTGTCTAAATCTGACTGTAGAGCATTAGAATCGGCTGGTGTTGCCACTGTCATATAAGCAGTTGTATCGTCAGCAATAAGACGTAAACGAGAGTGAAGACATTCTGGCATATCATTAATGTAGTACAAAAACAAGCTAGGTCCTAACGCCGATCCTTGCAGCACTCCGGAATTCACACTTATGAATTCTGAAAATCACCGTCGACCACGACAGACTGTGACCTATCAATCAGAAAGTTTTCAATCCACTTGTTGACTTTCCCTCTAATTCCATAGTGGTGAAGTTTGTGCACAAGTAACGTATGGATGATTTTATCAAAAGCTTTACTAAAGTTCATCACCGATACATCAGTCTGCTTACCAGCATTCATGTTTGACGTTAGGTCATCGATAAATTCAATCAATTGAGACTTACAAGATCTGCCTCGACGAAAACCATATTGTAGCGGGTACAGAATGGCATGTTTGTCCGTGTGATTCATAATATGACTAATGACCATGTGCTCTATTAATTTACAACAAATACAAGTAAGAGATACTGGTCTGTAAATCTCTGCTTTGTACCGCTGACCCTTTTCGAATATAGGTGACACGTGCACTTTCCTCCAATCAGATAGAATAAGACCAATTCAAGAGATTCTCTGTGGATCAATGTAAAAATCGGAGCAATACTACCGGCAAGCTCTCTTAACTCGCGCGGATTTAAACAATCCGGTCCTGCAGCTTTATGAGGTTTCAAACCTTTCAATAATTTCTCAGTTCCAAGAGTTGTTATAGCCAGGTCACTAATTTTTGGAAAACTTTCACTCATGAAATCACAAGATGATTTAAATTCAGATCGGGTCATCGAGACTTTTTCAGAAAAACTAGCTGGAACTGATTATTCAGAATCGTAGCCTTATAGTACTGTAAATAATACACCATCAGCCTTTAACGGTGAAACACCATTAGCATCTGATCTCTTATGCTTAATGTAAGTCCAGAATCGTTTCATGCCACTAAACTGACCATCCTTACTATATGGTTAAACAATATTCTCTATGTATGACCAGTATGCACTACGTAAGTCTCTCTGTACTAGTCGCTTCAAATCTTTGAACTTTGTTGTGAGTGATGGGTCTGCTGACCATCTCTTGACTTACTACAGCTGCCAGACTAAATACTTTTAATGATCTACTTAGTTTTTCCTTTACTTGTACACTTTATTCGTTGAATAAATTCTATATTCCTCCTATATATTAACGCCTTATTAGTGACTTGGTGTGTAAATTGTCTAGGTCGAATAAAAGTATATATAGCTGTGTATATTATATGCATGAAATCCTCCGTGCCCGGGTGGTTAATGTCGCTGACTTCGAATCACTTGCCCCTCGATACAATACAATACAATTAATTTTATTTAAAGTCGGCAAGACATCATAAAAAGAGACATAAGCTCGGGAAGAGCTTTTATAACCGACCGCTATAACATATATTAAATGAACAAATAAAAGAGCTACAAAGAAAGCACACAAACATAAAGCATATATAGCTATAGCACACAAAAGAAAAGCAAATCATACGAGCAAAGCAAAAGTAAAAACTGAGTGGATTATGTTAATCATGACCAGAGGCCTAAAATTAAGAAACTGAAAGAGAAAAACGGACACAAATGTGTAGACTAAGAAAGTGTTAAGAACGCATATCCTTTCAACCCAGGTTTGAACAGAACAGATTAGCATGATCATCTCAGAATTAGAATAAAACAAGCATATATAATATATATAATATAATGTCGAGTGCCTTGGACAGGTCCATGAGTATAGTAGCTACATACTCATGCCTGTCCAGGGCACTCTTCCAGTCCTCAATCAGACTTAAAAGGGTTGTTTGACATCCATATTTAGCTCCAAAGGCTGATAAAAATTTATGAAATACATTTTCAAAATGGGTATTCAAAATGGGTAACCGAGCCTGCAACATTTTCGTTTTTGTCATGTTGAGCGACCTGTGAAGTTTCCACTTTCCACTATTTCAGTTGTACACTAATTGACTGTTCAGATTTACTTGAGAGATAGGGTTTTATGCTAGGCCAGAAATGTTTTGATTTTGGACCCCCACCACACCTCTCAGTAAAGTAAATTTCCATTGATTCCCTTTTTATATGAGTGACAAGATTTCTCTGCTTTCTGTAATTTTCCCAGTTTATTTTATTTCTAACTTGGAAAAATTTATTTATTCCTTAATTGTCTTTTCTTATAAATAGCCCGTCGCAACTCTCCGTTCATAAAAGGTACTTTTTGTGTTTTAATTAAGTCGCCATAAGACCTATAATTGTGTCAGTGCGACGTAAAACCCAACAAAAATTAATAATATGCGGCATATTTTATCTTTATTGAAAATATTTAGTATCTTTCAACCTATAATTGCTTACAACGATATCATAACCTCGTTCGTCTTTGTTTAAACATCACATGACCGCGCACGCGTCAGAGTTATTTCCGCCCTAGCGATCTGCGGTGTTGTAAGTTCGTTAGAGAAGTAAATATCAGTTATTTTCACCAGGTTATGAACTCGTATGGCTAACTCATGATGTTAGATTGATGTTATGGAACCCGATAAAGCTTTTACAGGTTGTAATAAAGTATTCTAACTCGTAATCGCCTTTGTATCGAAGATAGCAGAAAAAATATGGACCAGCGGCCATTTTGACGTCCTTGCTTGCTAAGCAAAACGTGTAAAAACTTTCGTCGTGTGGAAAGAATCCATTGTGACAATGGCAGTTGTGCATTACAAATTCAAGAACAGTGTGGAGTATGACTCGCTCACGTTTGATGGTTTGTCAATATCCCTCCGGGATTTGAAGCAGGGAATAATGAAGAAGAAAAAAATGAGGACAGAGGACAATGATCTCCAGGTGGTCAACGCACAAACAGGAGAAGGTTATTTTATACTTCAGTTGTAATTATCAGGCTGGCCTGTCTAGTTATTGGGACATGTACAGCGATTTTTTCACTGTTTCGGGAATTGGTACGGCCCTCTTCAAATGGGGAAAAATTAGTTGCGAAATTCTGGAAATTTGGGATGAGTCATGAATTCTCCAGATTGGGAAAAAAAATTACATAAGTTTAACCTTTTTAATTTAAATAGACATTTTGTTGGCTTTCATTTTATTGGCAATATTCTTGATGATTTCTGTAGCCTGCAAAGGTGATTTTCTCTCATGAATTGGAAAAGTATTTTATAATAGTGACTCAAGAATTGACATAAAAATTTATAAGTTTGCTCAAAATTGGGAATTTTCAATGCTGAAATTGGGATTAAATGCCATACTTGGCAATTGGAAACAGGTCCTTTTACGGGACCTGTCTTTATAGAGGAAAAAGTAGCTGATATAGCTAGTTCAGACTAATTTGTCAATGAAAGATATTCATGTTTCTAAATTAAGTTCCTTAAGTAGAAACAAGTTTCTACATCCTTGTGAGGGGTTTGACATTATCGGAAAAGACTTCCACATTTTCTTATGGAGATGCCTATTCTTATTTAATGTAGTGTGGCAAATTATTTGTTTACCTCAACTGGAGTTGTATGGAAGCCGGATAGCTATTATGGAAGTTGAATTGTTGTTCACATCTCGAAAACCTTTCTGCCGCCATTACAGTACTGTATTATGATCACATTAGTTAGATACTCAATAGTCCAGAAAAAGATTCTGGTACATACTGTTTTAACAGGCTTAAAACTTAACACTGTCAGTAAAAGTCGAATTACTGGACTGAGAGCTTTCAAAAACATTTTTGAGCCTTTGTTACTGCAGCATAATATGAAAATGTTGTACGTTTATAATAGTATTTTACTTCCATATTGATGAAGTAAATCAAGTAATTGATAGAGCAAAACCTAAAAGCGATAGCTTGTATTTTACTTTATATTAGTTTACCAGAAACAATATTTATTATTACAGTGTACAGCTCACCCAGCCTTATGATTCCAAAGAACACATCACTTATCATAGCACGAATCCCTGTTGGAGGTGGAAAGAAAACAAAAGATGATACAGCACAAAATAAAGCAATGAAATGGTAATTTACTTGTTATGTATTGAACTATTTTTCATGAATTTCATATACATCACTTGATGTTAGGTTTTACTTTATCTCTGAAATGTATGAAGAGAATATTTCCATTCATTGGCATGGCAAATTAAACACTGTCATGTGTAGTACTAACAGTAATCATTCATATAATAATACAGTAAAACAAACAAAAACTGTGTAATGTTGTGTTGAAGAGGGATAATCAATACTTAAAATGTGGTTGTTCAAAGCTTTACTTACATGTACCTTTAAGTAACTTTGTTAAACAGTTATTGATGGAGGTTATGATTTCAATTTGTTAAAACATACATCATGTAATAAATCTCTGTGCATACTAAGTATCCTAAAATCCTAATATTGTCTGATAAATTTAAAGAGTTGCTCACTACATGTTTGAAACTTCCAAGACTTAAGTAAGTTGTTGAACTTCTACAGTATCTAAAATGTCTTTAACAATTTGCAAACAAAGTTGCAGAATTATTATTCCCATTGTGTACATTTCTAAAACCTGTTTTTCCATACAATGCAAGGTGTTAGGAATCATCCATTGGTTCCAGAGATAACCTTGATTTGTTCTGTCAGCAGAGTTTGTTCATGTAAGATTTATATTTCAGGGCAGCGTTCAGGGAGAAGACCCAGGCAGCTGTATGTACTTTATATGTTTACTTTTAAAAAAATTATATTAAAAAGCAGTAATAATTAATTTATTTTTCAATTTTCACTGTTTTATTTAATTGATTTATACCTGCAAATTTTATTATTTTCAAAGTTCTGATAATGATAAACATGTATTTTGTAAGTTAAACTATATAAGTAAGAAAATTTTTGAAAGTGGAAAGGTTTTATCCACTTGATACTGATACTTGTAAACATGTTTATATTGCATGATCTGAACTTTACTTTCACATAATAACAGTGTATTGTTAAACCATAAATTGATCTCGTGTTATATGATATATATGTTAATTACATGTAATGTTTGTATTTGCAATAAGTTTCATATTATTGATACATTCTGTTTAGAAATATACATATGCACTTTTGTTAAAGATACTTTTTTACCAGTTGATTTTAGTTTATACTAATTTACTGTGGCTTAATTGTTGATTCTATGTTTTGTGTATACATGTATATGTGATAAGAGTATTAACAGTTATACTGTATACAGCAAATATGTTTTAGTATGATAATGTTTATGCTTTGCAAATGGTAGGGAAGTTTCTTTACAGCATTGGAAGGATGGAGCAGAACAACTTACACAGGATGGAATTACCAGTTAAAAGACTTTAATAATGATATTTTATTTGAACACTGTAAGTGAAACTAAAACTTTGTGAAAATAAAGGAAATAAAAACGGAGAAAACATACAATTTTAAATGGAAGTTGCGTGTTATAAAAGGAATAAACTTAGAAGCGAAAATGTGAAAGTGACAAGTACATAAACCGATGTGGTCAGAGGTGAACTTTGATATAATTAGAAATATGATTGTCCTCAATCATTTAAAAGGGGGCAAACTAGCTGATGTATCTACTATTTATAAAAGGTTAGAGAGCACCTTATTTTGCTCATAAAAATAGATACAAAGTGAGAACTAGGTGAATGAGAAAGTACTTGTTAATGTTTATATGGTGTGCAGTATTACTGAAAGCTCGTCTTTGTTTGTTACATGGTAAAAATGCGATGTAACAATGTTTGTGAAGACAATGTGCAATATCTGTTTGGTTATGCATTCTCTGGTTGCAGTTTGAGCTTGCCTGGCTGGTAAAATACATATTCCCATGTGAGCTTTTTTAACAGCCCATGGATGGTAAAATGAGAATGCATTATTACACAGAAATTGCTGACCTAAGTACATTATAGGTCTGTTACATAACTTTTGAAATACAGATTCAAGATTTTTTAAGACAAGAGAATCCATTAATGATGAAAATACTTTGTGCAGATATAACATATAGACCTTTTTCTTTTAACACCTGTTCTGTCAGAATGCTTGGTAACATCATTGTTCATTGTGTCTGTTCTAAGACATATCATGATGAATTTTCTTATACAAGTGAGAAAAATGTGTTTCTGTAATATGCCAGTTATGTTGTTTTGACATCATTGTATACCATCATCTGCAATGAATTATTAATTAATTTCATTATTCAAGATATTTAGCAGATGAAAATGACGCCTGTTAACTATTTAAAGTTTAAAGTTTGTTTTCAACAAAATCTTCATAATAAACTAAGGTACAAATTTTGAATTTAAGCTTGTTAACATGTAACTAAAATGCAAGTTGTTGTTTCACTGAGTAAAAAACATGCTCCTTGCTAATAAATTCAAGCACAAAGTCTGACTAAATACAAAGTTTAAAATATTTTATTTTTGTTTATAATTGTACAGCAAACACATTAGTATACATGCAGAACTTGTGATAAAAAGTATAGAATTAATGTTTACCAAGAAATACTTAAAACTTGATTATCTGAATTTGTTTGGTTGTATACTTGTTAAGTCTATTTGAAATACTTCATATTATGGATGATGAACCTTCATTTTGTAACTATTGTTCTGGTTTTAGTTAGCATGTGTAGGAACATTGAGAAAAGAATTCAAGATCACTTTCTACCATGTCATTGATTTACCTTGGGTCTTGTGCATACTCTGGCCTTTTCCCAAGCAAAGCTACCACTTGAAAAAAAAGGCATTCCCAGAGCAAAAATGAGAGTTTTTTTCTCAAGTTTGGAAAATCCCATATGATTTGAAGTTAAAATTTTCAAGGATGCTGTTTTACAGTAGTTTTTTCTACTTTTACATGTACATGTATGTAGATTAAGGAAGCAGTCTGTCAGCTCCAAATTTTCTTAACCACTGGGTTACATAGATGCTAGTTGTTTATCTTGTCAAGACAAATTTGCAAAGTGCACAATAAAGGTCAAAAGGTTCAAGCTCAGTTGAATGTCAAAGGTCATGATCACAACATTTTACTTTCCGCTTATCAGAGTGGCATCAAAGGGTATTCATCGCCTTTAGTGATAACTCTTATTGAATTAAGAAGTTTCTTGTCAGTAGGAATGAAAGTACAAAAAACTGAAAAAACATAATGTTATTATAGGGCAATGGATTGCTTCATTGAAGTTATGATTTAATGAATAAACTGCGATTTGTAAATTTCGTAATCATGATTGTTGTTTTTACAATGCGGGGAAATGAGAGGCAATTTCCATGAACAAACTCAGTTCAGTCATGTGATGAACATTTGCTTTGAGGTTAAATAATTTTTTCTGTGTATTATTTGGACAACATACTGTCAGGAGGTATACAAGTCAGATGCCATGTAATTAAACTTCATAACAGATACCCTATGCAGGATAAACAACTTTTAACTATAAACAGAAAATTGTATTACTACATACAGCGATTTTGTTCCCTATATAAGTGGTACCGAATATCGGACCCGTTCACAATTGCAAACGGTCTTTCACAATTTTCAAAGTGGGTCCATCGGACCCATCCACAATTGATGTGAAAACCCCTAAAAATAGTAGAAAAATGCATTAAGGAGGCTCCCATGTTTGCAGTGCCTACTGATAGTAATCGTACCGCGCATGTGCATTGGGAAACAATGTTACTAAGATTATGATAAGAGTATGATGTAATGGGGTATCCAAGAGGGCGAAATTTTCTGCTGCTCACAAGATATGGCTAAAATCTGGAAGGCGGACCTATCCGTCTATAGCACGGTAAGAGTTGGATAAGTTTTGTTATTAACTTTTATGAGGAAATCAAGATTTGTTACATTCTTCACCCTACATTATCAACCCTTGAATGTTAATTCATAGTGCGTTTGGGTACGAAACGTTAATTCATAGTGCGTTTGGGTACGAAACGTTAATTCATAGTGCGTTTAGGTAGAAATCAGATACAAATCATTTAAATGGTGTCCTCATTTGTTTTGGAATAAATATATGAATGTAAGTTTTAGATACCTATCTTTTTACACCCATATATTCATATTCAATCATTAAACATTTTGATTCACAAAGTATTAAAAAAATTCACAATTAAGGGGGGAAAATTCACAATTTTGAGAAAAATGATGCTAATTTTCACAATCTGGTACCAGACCCATTCACAATTTGAGAAAAAAATCTCTGATATATGAAGTTATGTCTCACTCACTACATTAAATGTCATGTAAACAATCAGATTTTAGAGATTTGTTATTTATGCACATCCAGTATTATATATTTGTAAACAGTTCTTTAAGGAATTTTTTTTGAAATTAAAGTTCTGTTAACTTAAGTGTATAATGTTAATGAATGAATGCATTTTGTTATTTTTACTGCGGAGATTTAATTTGTTGTAGTACTCTATTGTTTGTTTTTGAAAAACTTTTGTAATAAGGTTATTTCTTACTGGAGTTATGACACAGGCAAGGTATGTTGATAATTTCTGGCTGTGTTTGAAGTATCTTTATTACTTCTTTGAGAATATTCAACCACTGTTTGTGAGGAAGCCATCCAGCTGGCTTACGGAAGGTCGGTGGTCTACCCAGGTGCCCGCTCGTGATGAAATAATGCACGGAGGGGCACCTGGGGTCTTCCTCCACCATTAAAAGCTGGAAAGTTGCCATATGACCTATCATGTGTCGGTGCGACGTTAACTCCAACAACAACAAAATCAACGACTGTTTGAGCCACCTTTTCCTTAAGAAGGGTTCTCTTTGATTCCTATGTATGGCAATATCATTGAAATTGCACATCATTCTGTATAACTCAGGGTGGTATTGGGATTTTTTTAATTTTCAAAGAATTGTAAATAAATTTTGAATTTAACATTAAAACAGTTTGATGGGAATATTTTTTATTGAAAATTCTGTCATTTTGGTGCAAGAAAATTTATATTTTGTCTTAATTTACTGATGGATTATAGTAAACCGTTCAGAATATTTTAGCTAAGAGATAAAAGCAATACTTATATTTGAAAGTTCTGATCTATGCAGATAGATATACTTTATGAAGTTATTTTGACATTCTTAAATTATAAAAGAAGAGGCCTCCGTGGCCGAGTGGTTAAGGACTTCAAATCACTTGCCTCTCACCGATGTGGGTTTGAGCCTCATTTGGGGCATTCAATTCTGAATGTGAGGAAGTCATCCAGTTGGATTGCAGAAGGTCGGCAGTTCTACCCAGGTGCCCGCTCATGATGAAATAATGCACAGAGGGGCACCTGGGGTCTTCCTCCACCATAAAAAGCTGGAAAGTCACCTATAATTGTGTGAATGTGACATTAAACCCTCAAAAAAGTAAATGAATTATAAAAGATCCAATTACCACCCTTGAATACCAATTGAATGATGAGTTTATAATCTTGCAAAATAACAATGCAATTTTAGAGAAACACCATTAAGGATTAAGTAGATCAAACAGTGAGTGGTATTCAATACCATACAGTAAAAATGTGATGTTGTCAAAGTTTAAATAAACATAGGTTGCCACTCTGAAAACTTACATAAATCTGTCAACTAGGCTTTCATGAAAATTAAATATCTGTTTATTTTTAATTAAGTATAAGTTCTTTATTCTCATTTCGAATCACTTGCCTATTGCCAGTTTGGCTCAAAACCTCACTTGAGCTGTAGAATTAACCGATCAGCTGGTAGGTGAAATATTGGTGGTTCTACCCAATTACTTGCCCATGCCTCAAAAAATGCCTGGAGAGGCACCTGGACTCTTCCTCCTTTGTGAAAAGTTGAAATTGAAATTTTCTGCTTATTAAGTCCTTTTTTTTTTTTTTTGAGAAGAAAGTCTTAATGTTACTTAAATCTGAAGTTTCTCTGAAACAAAAAGCAATAATGGTGTCACTGTGAATTAAAATTAGTGTTCATTTTACACTAGGTTTCTAAACATGTATATTAGATTGTGCTTTGATGGAGTAATAATGTTATATCATTGTTTGCACTTCTGTCTGTTGAAATAGAATTTTATTTGTTTCACCCATGTCTTTCAGATGTTTTTACATGTGCAATAGTTTGATATCATGTTTTTTTTACACTTGTTACTTCTTTTCAGAATTTTATGTGAAATGTTTCATATTTTTGTGTTGTTATGCCATCAGAGATGGGAAATAAAAAGTACTGAAGCATGGAGGCTTATTTCTATATGCCAGAAATGTTTTCAGACTAGACACAACAGACCTTAATAGAGAGAAGGCAAGCATGTATATGTAACCTGAAGAAGAGTGTTGAGAGAGTGTGAGAGAATGTAAAGATCGAGTCATAGTTGACATAAAGTATGAAGCAGTATTTTGGATAGAAACAAACATTCTGAAATTCATTTAAGGTACATCTTGTACCATAGTGAGAGGATAACATCTATACGAACATGTTAAGAGAAACTGCATTTAAAATAGCCCTCTAGCCAAAGTTCCTTTAGAAATAATAGTGGACAGGATAGTGGTATTCATTCTTTGTCAGGCTTACCAGTGATTTTTTTGGCGTATTTTTACTGTCGAATATCGGCACTTTCCCCTCGCCAAAATAGGCCATTTTTTCCCAAAAAATCGTCAATTTTTCCCCTAAAAAGAGATGTTTTTCCCCGTAAAATTATAAGATTTTATTTCCAAAATGTAACAGTTTATATTCGGGCATGATTTCCGCGATATCTAACATGAAATTGGCAGAAATGACATCAAAAAAGTCCTTTTTAAGATCAAAATCGCATCAGTGTTACGGTCGCGAAAACACGTGACAAACAAAACATTGCCGATTTTCTAGAGAAATATGGATTTCAGTCGGTTTAAATATGTTCCATTATGTCAGTTAATCATTTATGGTAATGAAAAATGACAGTATCTCTCCTAATTTTTGAAAAATTGGAGATCAAAATCGCCGCGATTGTACCGATTTTCGGACAAACAAAATTTCGGATGTTATCAAATTTCAAGGGCATGAAGTGAAAATTGATAAATACAATTCTTACAAGATGTATTGGTGTCTTAATTTATTTTATCACCCGAAAATTTCACGATTTTAAATCCAAAAGTGGTTTTAAAATAAATATTAACTCTTCAAACAACATCTAGTTAGGAAATATACAGATTGATAACACTTAGTATGGAAAATAAACATATTTCTATTTTTCCCAATTGTGGGAATTATCGCGCTTATTTTCCCAATTCAGCGGGCACAGGCACCTTTATTTTTTCCAAAAAAAATCACTGCTTACTTGTGGAGAGCTCAAAATTATGGTACTTGTCAAAATAAATAATTGCTTTTGCTTTATATCTCATAATCTGTCAAACATTGTTTTGCCTGCACCATCCTGGCCAAGATATGAGCTCAAGGTCACACACTTATTAGTCATCGAAGATTAACGGTTCAACATTCTATTCCTGTCACTCATCCATCGTCTAATAGCTATTAACTACATAATGTAAGTACCAGGCTTAGTCTAGGTCACAATTTATATCGAGTAAATGTGTAAAAACATGTGTTGTTAGAATAATAGCATTTTAAATATTGATATAAAATACTTGTCACACAGTTTGGGCTGGGCCCCTTAATTGTTTGAGAAAATGCCCATATACCTAATGTTAAACATTTATTTTTGACAGCCTGGGCCCCTAAATAAAAATACCTAGTTTAACAGCAATAGAGAAAGGTCTAGGTTAGTAGATAGAAGGTGAAGTACACATTTTGGTTAAATGTCTTGTTTCCTTCCAGTTCATATATCAGCCATAAGGGAAAAAATTTCATACACATGAGGCTACTTAAAAGTGCAAATGTACATTAGACTTGTATGCTATCTTGGTGCATGAAAAAAACATGTGCATTTCTATCTTTGGTTTTATACCAAAGTCTAAAAAAATTACTTAGTATAGTATCTCCCATTCTGACATCTTGTTTCTTTTTCCCTGCCATCATTGTGTTTATATTGGAAAGGGTGTCAAGTTGAAAATAGAAAGTCTTTGAGAACGTCGATTACAGGCCTTAGCATGCTATTTCACTGGTAGTGGCATATTGAGATTAATTAAGGGAAGTTAATTGTGACTGAAATACATGTATTAAGATGCAAAAAAAAAGATAA
The DNA here is from genome assembly GCF_021730395.1 of Mercenaria mercenaria. Lineage (NCBI taxonomy): Eukaryota > Metazoa > Mollusca > Bivalvia > Venerida > Veneridae > Mercenaria > Mercenaria mercenaria. Next base: position 12,660,559 of record NC_069362.1, on the reverse strand, counting down.
TAGTGAAACAGTGAGATTGTGCAAACAAGAGGGAGAAGCTAGAGGCTCAAATTGTTGCATGATGCAGCATATCTGTTTGATGGAAGAACCATACTGAAAGAGTCTTTTGAATCAGATTATAATTAAAGAAACAACAGCTTAAAGTTCAAGAAAATAACAGGTTGTGGAGGCATTTTGCCATTTAAACAAAATGGCTGCCATACTTTAAGTAAGACTCCCATGTTTAGACAAGTCAGTGTCTTTGACTGGTAAACATTAACAACATTTCTGCAGTTAAATCAAATGATCACACTTTCAACCATCAAAGATTTACTCTACTCCTAAAACAGAACAAAACGAGTATTTCCTGTCTATTAACGGTATTAGATTGTCCATTTTTCGTTAAACAGTAAGCCGCAATTTTTGCTCACTAGTCTTGTTCGTTCAGTGATAGGAGATGGAACTATACTGTATAAGTAGGTGGTTTACAGTGCTTAATTCAATTGATACTAATTGTTCCATTTCACGATTAAATTGCATCAAATAGTGCCAAACGTATCGTGGAAACGTTAAAGCAGCCTGAACTTGTATGTTACCAAAAAATTTCTTTGAATACAGGTTTGATACTTTTTCTAGTTTAATTTGAGTACATAATGCATTAACAATTCTGGATTCCCCAGAGTCATGACTGAAGACAATAATTGATTGCCATTTAAACTGTATTGTTTCGTGTTTGAAAAATCATGTAAACATGTAAATGTGTTTAACATTCTTATGCACTTCGGAATCGTTTGACAGGATCTCTGTCACATACAATGCGTCACATACAATGCAAGTTTGAACACAATTTCTTTTCCTTTTAATCTTCTCTACTTTTCAATGTCTGAATCCTTCCACTTGCCACAAACTGTATGAGTTCACCAGGGGAACAAGGCACTTGTTAATTTGTCTACCATTTTCAATGCCAAAAGCTGTGAAATCATTAATATTATTTTGTAAGGGACTATTTTTAGGTCGTCTATTCGAAGAATATGGACAGCTGTACTACTCACCCCGACATCGGCATTGGTTAAAGTTTTTATGAAATGGTAATATCTTGTATACCATCAAAGATACTAGCTTCAAACTTCAAACACATGTTTATTATAACAGTCTCTATCTTTAGGCAATAGTACATAACTCTGTCAAATATTTTCGCTGAATTATGGCCCTTTTTGGACTTGGAAATTGGTTCAGATTTCGTAAAAGTTCATGTTTTGTAGAAACTATTTGACATGTGGCTTTGAACACTTGTTTATTATAACAGTCTTTACATATAGGCAAGAGAACGTAACTTTCAAGTATTTTGGCTGAATTATGGCCCTTTTTGGACTTCGAAATTGGTTCAGTTTTTGTACAAGTCCATGTTTTGTAAAAGCTATTTGACCTGTTTGAATACTTGTTTATCATCATGATTTCCATCTGTAGGCAAGAGTACATAACTCTGTCAGCTATTTTGGCTGAATTATGGCCTATTTTGGACATGGAAATTGGTTCAGTTTTCGTACAAGTCGACATTTTGTCAGAACTATTTAAAATGTGGCTTTGAAACTTTGAACACCTGTTTATCATCATGATCGCCATCTGTAGGCGAAAGTACATAACTCTGTCAACTATTTTGGCTGAATTATGGCCCTTTGTGGACTTGGAAATCAGTTAAATTTTTCATACCAGTCCATATTTTGCCTAACCTGTCTGTCATAATGGCTTTAAAACTTTGACCACTTGTTTACCATCATAGTCTTCAAATGTAGGCAAGACTACATAACTAGGACAAGGACTTAAGCTCAGTTATGGCCCTTTGTTTTTGACATAGAAATTAGTTGAGTTCCGCATACCATTCCATATTTTGTCTAAACTGTTTGATATATGGCTTTGAAACTTTGAACACTTCTTACCATCATGGTCACACATTGCCATACAGTGCAAGACTTATCTAAATCAGTACTTACAGGTACATTGTCTTATCTGTTTTTATGTCACCCTTCGAAGGAGGAGGGGTATATTGTTTTGCAGATGCCTGTCGGTCTGTCATATGTAGACCAATCCATTTCCGGATGAAAACTCAAGAACGCTTGGGCCTAGGATAATGAAAATAGATAGGGAGGTTGGTCATAACCAGCAGATGACCCCTATTGTTTTTGAGATCAGTAGGTCAAAGGTCAAGGTCACAGTGACCCAGAACAGTTTAACAGTTTGCGGATGATGCTTGGGTCTAGGATCATGAAAGTTGACAGGGAGGTTGGTCATGACCAGCGGATGAGCCCTATTGATTTTGAGATCAGTAGGTCAAAGGTCAAGGTCACGGTGACTCGGAACTGTTAAATGAATTTTGGTTGGTAACTCAAGAACACTTTGGCCTAGGATTATGAAAGTTGATAGCGAGGTTGGTCATGACCAGCAGATGACCCCAAATGATTTTGAGATCAGTAGGTCAAAGGTCAAGGACCAGGAACAGTTTAAACGGTTTCTGGACGATCATTTGAGAGTGCTTGGGCCTAGGATCACGAAACTTGATAGGGAGGTTGATCATGATCAGCAGATGACCCCTATTGATGTTGAGGTCAAAGGTCACGGTCACAGTGACCCGGAACAATGGTTTCCGGATGATAACTCAAGAATGCTTCAGCCTAGGATCATGAAAGTTGATAGGGAAGTTGATCATATCCAGTAGATGACCCCGGATGATAACTTGAGATCACTTGGTTGTAGGACCACTAAAATTAATAGGGAGGTTGATCATGACCAACAGATGACCCCTATTGATTTTGAGGTCAATTAATCAAAGGTCAAGGTCACATTGACCCAAAACAGTAGAACTTTTGTGTACAGTGACTAAATAATTTCTGTTCCTTGTGCAATTACTGGATGCATCAAGGGAGGTATTTCGTGTTCAACAAGCTCTTGTTCTTCTTTTGTCCGAAATTCTCTTTGACCCCATACTTCCATCAATTTTTCGAATAGTTGAGCTTGCCGTCAACAGACAGCTCTTGTTTGTTGTTGCAATTATTCAGAAAATTAAATCCCATCTTCAAAAAATTAAATCCGAGCATTAAAATTCCCAAGTTGTAACCATTTGGCAAAAATCATGTAATATCATGCCCACAGTTGATTTTTAAGTTATGAGTTGAGAGAGAACTGTTCACAAGCAGTTTGTTGTTGATCACGCATTTGTTCTGTAAATGAGTCTTGTTTTGAATGATTATCCTTCTGCTTTATAATATGCTTCTCTTAAAAAAATGTAATGCGCAATAGCTTAAAGATGGCCTTTGGCCTTTTAAAAAGTTTGTAAAAAGTTGATAGAATAGAGAGTATGAGAGAATAATATTCATGCAAACCTAGAGGATTGCAATTAAAGAAGGCAGTTTTCTAACCTGTGGTTAGAGATGTCACACGGCAAGAATGGTCAGTTAAAGAAAATATGACCTTCCAGGGGTGTGGAAATCCCAATAGTTTTCACTTGTCCACGGACGTGTGAGACATAAAAATCCACTTGCCCGCAGTCAAATTGCACTCGTCCGGATTTTCAATAAAGCCTGCATTAAACAGCCAATTATTCTTTATTTCGGGCAGGTGTTTTTATGATTCAGGTAGAAACAAAAGCAAACATAATACAGTGTATTATTGTACTATTTAATTGACCTGTCAAAACATGTTCCCGGCTTTCATGTTAATCTTACATAGGCTCCAACAGAATATAATGAAAGCCGGGTCCATGTTTTGACAGGTCAAATAAGTTGTACAATACTTAACTGTGACAAAACAAAAGCCATCAATATTTTGCCTGTATACAAGGCTGAAGTCGCATCCATCAACAGATTCAATACAACAAAAATGCCGTACCGAAACTTTGCCCATAGACTCTTGAAATGATCTAACTCGTTTAGCATCGTACCCGCGATCTCTTAGCCTGGGAATCTAGTCTGACAATTTCTAACTTTTCTACCTGCAAATTGACAGCCTGGGGAAACCTGTTTTCCGACCGCAGCGCCACCTATATTACACCCGAAATATGCTGGTGTTTGATAAAGAACGATAACTTCTGAAAGCAATGATCCATGGCTAAAAATAGAAACGGAATTCTCACGGAAAAGACAGATCGGAATCTGTACTTCCGAAGGTTTCCGAACATTTCCGGGCCATAGACAAATACCAGTTTGTACATCCTATAGCTTTTCCAGCAGTTGTAACAACTTTTAAATATGTCAACATAAACTTAAATTTGCTTCATAGCTATCAAGATGTTATATTAATGCAGACCTAGTGATCTATGAAAATTACTGAATATTCGGCAGCATTGCCTCATTTTCGTTTCATACAAGGGCAAATATGATCACATGTTAATTAGTCTAATTATAGAAAATCGATAATCAGCAGTGACATGGAAACTCCTTCAGATTTCCCCAGGGGTTGATAATATCCGAAACTCCATGAATGCCAATTAACACTAATTAGCGCAAGTGGGATCTTTAATGCATAGATATTAGGTATGATTTCATCTGACAAAGCACAGATATTATCAACGGCTTCCCAGGCTAGCGATCTCTCTGTGCTTTTGTCTTTTGTTTTTTACCCGACTATTGACTCCCGTTTTTGTCAGCAAACAAATTTATCCAAACTGTTTATGTTTCTATTTTTCTATTCGTAGAGTTAACATGTGCAAAATCACGTGAGACCAAGGGCCAATCAGAATGCGGAAAAATATGCTAAATTTAGATGAAAGTATGTTTTTTCCAAAATTGCAGCAACTGAGAGGCCCTCGGTGGGTAAAACATGGATTTCATATAAAGGATTATTTTTTCACCTCCATAAACTTCAAGCAACAGAGTAACTGTTACTTAATTGTTCTTGCTTTTTTGCATAATTTATACCTGAAATGTATGCTTGTACGCAGACAAATGGAATGAAAAAATGCACTTGTCCACCGGCAAAAAGTCCCGAGTCAGACAAGTCGGACATAGGATATCCACACCCCTGCCTTAACAAGAAAGGAATGGTTACTTTATACCAGTCAAAACAAACAATAGTTAGCAATGATAAAACTACATAACTTTTTTCACAATTTTGCAAGTGGCAAAATGGTTGAAGATGCTTCATTTTAAATTCAGACTTTGCATTCAAAGCCATTTCAATTTTTCCCAAATATGCTAAATCTTTATTAATTGGAAGGGTATAGTTGAGGTACAAACAAGGACTTCCTCATGCCCTGTTCACACAATGACAGCACGCGATGACTGCGCACTATGGTCTTTTGTTTCCCGCAAAATCAAAATTACGCTTAAATACTTTGCAGGTGTCCAAAGGATGTTTTGGTTATATGTAGGTCAATATGCCTGTTTTCATTGAATACATGTGGTATAGTAATTGAATTGTACCTTTTATGCATACTTGTTTAAGCTTGTTGCTCAAGAATTGTAATAGATAGTGGCTTTGGCAATTTAACTGAAATGGATAAGAAATACAAGATAATGTCAGTAGCGAATGCCGATCAAGATTTTGAAGCAATTTTGATTTGAAGGTTTTTACTGTTCAGCTCATGTCAGTTGTTACTTGGTTTGCAGTCTATGATTAGAGAACCCTTTGGCCTGCTGTGGTCAATCTTGAGAGGAGGATGTGGAGGGTGAAGGTCAAGGTCACAGTCATTTGAAGGCAGAAAACTGTTTCAATTCAATGACTGGAGAATGTTTTGGCATAGGACTGTCAGACTTCATAAATAATTGCCTGTTGTTATATGAACCTTATTGTTTAAGGTTTTGTAACTCCAAAGGTCAAGTTCTATTGGTCTTGGGACTAAAAACATGAGATCAGTTGGAAAATGCTTTGGCCTACGTCCAGCGACAGGACAGTAGCACATTGTCAGTAGATGACTGCTCATGAATATAGGGTTAAAGGTCAAGATGTTGGTGACCTTGATACTGAAAATGCTGTCAGTAACTACAGGGCACTTTGATCTAGGGCTGTAAAACTTCATAGGGTGATTGCCTAGATAAGGAGTCTCCGAGATGACTCTTGTTAGGCAAGCAGGTCAAAGAGCATGCTGACCTGGAATCTGTTTTTTATCAATGACTGGAAAAGACTTGTATATACAGCTGTCAGTCTTCATGTAGTGATTGCCTTTGGTCTGTACAAAACTCTTACAAATTAGGATAGTAGGTCAAGGTCATAATAATCTCGGTTGATAACAGGAAAACAAATTTGCTTTGTCACAAAAAACTTGTTAGGATGAATGCCTGTGATCATTAGATGCTCCTTGTTTTTTGTCAGAAAATTGTCAAGGTCACAGTTTTTTGTGGGGGTGGGGGGAGGGGGGGGGGGTGTATCTTAAGGTCATAGACCAAGGTACCCATCAATTTGAGAATAAAAATCACCTGCCCTTTTTACTCTGACAGGCCAAAATAGGAGTCATATTATATGCTTGTTTTCAAAATTCACTCTTATTCACACTTCTTTTAGTGTTACATTTTCTTGTGGCCTAGGACTGTCGGGCTTTCATTGATAGATGACCCCTATTGTATTTGGTGTCAGTAGGTCTAAGGTAAATGTCAAACTGACCTTTATATTGAAGTAGTTGGCCAGCAGACTTAACATGACTTAACTTAATTGTTTTGTTGGTCAGTAGGTCAAAGGTCAAGGTCAGTCAGTGACCTTTAGACAGAAAACAATTCCTGATCTATTGCGTGTCTAATGCTATCAAACTTGATGAGATGACAGTTTGTAGTAAGATGGAAGTTTAATGTTCCAATAAAAGCCATGATACAAGATTTAAAAGCAACAGTACATTTAAAACTTTGTGAATGCGAAACTCCTGAAAACTGATATAGTATAGAAATTGCAAGAGCAATGCTGATTATATGCTGATAAGCCGATTTATTTTAGATCAGCAGCAGAAGAAGAACTGAAGATTGGATTTTCATGGTGGTTATACGGATGAAGATTTCAACAATCGCTCTCGATGTTCCAGTAATTTGTTGTGTTATTTGTGATGTGACCACAAAAAAATAATTGCATTTTCGCTGAACTTAGTCCATGAGCCCCAAACCTTCCTTTTAAAATTACAGATATCATTCATTCAGTAAAAGCCCTGTTTACTACTTGTACGTTTGATAAGTGAATGAGAGACCTTCGAGGGCTTGATCCCATGATTCAGTCTTTGGGGTAGAGGGATTTGTAAGAAGGGAAAAGAGCTCATGGACTAACAAGGTGTTCTGACATTGTTTTATTTGTTGTAATTTTGATTTGGCTTACAGATAAGTGCTGCAGAAACTGGAGGATTTAATACGGAAAAACTTAAACAGGTATTTTTAAACTTTGGTGTTATACTTCTGTATGGTTCTGGTTTCATGGCAACTTCTTTCTCTTGTTGCGTAGCAACATTTTGTATGAAAACAATGCAGCATTTAACAAAACTGTTGTTGTTTTTTTTAAGCTCACCTGAGCACGAAGTGCTCAAAGGTGAGCTTTTGTGATCGCCCTGTGTTCTTCGTCGTCCGTCTGTCCGTCGTCAACAATTTGACTGTTAACACTCTAGAGGTCAACATTTTAGCCCAATCTTAATGAAACTTGGTCAGAATGTTACCCTTAATAAAATCTTGAACGAGTTCAATATTGGGCATCTGAGGTCAAAAACTAGATCACCAGGTCAGATCAAAGGAAAAGCTTGTTAACACTCTAGAGGTCACAATTTTGGCCCAATCTTAATGAAACTTGGTCAGAATGTTACTCTCAATAAAATCTTGGACGGGTTTGATAGGAAGTCATCCTGGGTCAAAAACTAGATCACCAGGTCAAATCAAAGGAAAAGCTTGTTAACACTGTAGAGGCCACATTTATGACTATCTTCATGAATTTGGGTCAGAATGTTAATCTTGATGGTCTCAAGGTCCAGTTTGAATCTGGGAAATGTAGGATCAAAAACTAGGTCACCAGGTCGAATCAAAGGAAAAGCTAGTAAACACTGTAGAGGCCACATTTATGACCATATCTTAATGAAACTTTGTCAGAATTTTGATTTTGATGCTCTTTAGGTCAAGTTCAGATCTGGGTCAGGTGGGGTCAAAAACTAGGTCACCAGGTCGAATCAAAGGGAAAGCTTGTTAACACTCTTAAGAGGTCACATTTATGACTGTATCTTCATGAAACTTAGAATGTTAATCTTGATGATCTTTAGGTCTAGTTCGAATCTGGGTCATGTGGGTCAGAACTTAGGTCACCAGGTCAAATCAAAGGAAAAGCTAGTTAACACTTTAGAGACCACATTTATGACCATATCTTAATGAAACCTGGTTAGAATGTTAATCTTGATGATATTTAGGTCAATATGTCAGGTGAGCGATACAGGGCCTTCATGGCCCTCTTGTTTAAATTGTTTGAAAAAAGTTGCAGTAATAAACGCTTGAAGCAGAACCATACATAAGTAAATATGGGTAACTGAATGTCTTTTGCTGGATGAAATAAAATTTGTTTAAATACATTTTAAACGGTTTACATGAGATTCAAAAAGACTTACAAATCAGTTTTCATTTCCAGTATACATTGAACAGTTCAGTAAAGATCAGTGTTTGTACATTTTTTAATTTATAAGCAAATACCTTTAAACACATCACAGGTTAGTGGGGATATATAACTTGAGTACCAAAAAATATTCAGAAAATTTGGGCAAGCACCATTTTATTAGCTCATCTGATTTTTTGAAAAAAAATGATGAGTTATTGTCATCACTTGAGCGGTTGTCGGCGTCGGCGTTGCCTGGTTAAGTTTTATGTTTAGGTCAGCTTTTCTCCTAAACTATCAAAGCTATTGCTTTGAAACTTGGAATACTTATTCACCATCATAAGCTGACCCTGTATAGCAAGAAACATAACTCCATCTTGCTTTTTGCAAGATTTATGGCCCCTTTTGTACTTAGAAAATATCAGATTTCTTGGTTAAGTTTTATGTTTAGGTCAACTTTTCTCCTAAACTATCAAACCTTTTGCTTTGAAACTTGGAATACTTGTTCACCATCATAAGCAGACCCTGTACATCAAGAAACATAACTCCATCTTGCTTTTTGCAAGAATTATTGCCCCTTTTGGACTTAGAAAATCAGTTTTCTTGGTTAATTTTTAGCTCACCTGTCACAAAGTGACAAGGTGAGCTTTTGTGATCGCGCGGTGTCCGTCGTCCGTCCGTCCGTCCGTAAACTTTTGCTTGTGACCACTCTAGAGGTCACATTTTTCATGGGATCTTTATGAAAATTGGTCAGAATGTTCATCTTGATGATATCTAGGTCAAGTTCGAAACTGGGTCACGTGCCATCAAAAACTAGGTCAGTAGGTCTAAAAATAGAAAAACCTTGTGACCTCTCTAGAGGCCATATATTTCACAAGATCTTCATGAAACTTGGTCAGAATGTTCACCTTGATGATATCTAGGTCAAGTTTGAAACTTGGTCACGTGCCGTAAAAAACTAGGTCAGTAGGTCTAAAAATAGAAAAACCTTGTGACCTCTCTAGAGGCCATATATTTCACAAGATCTTCATGAAAATTGGTCAGAACATTCACCTTGATGATATCTAGGTCAAGTTCGAAACTGGATCACGTGCCATCAAAAACTAGGTCAGTAGGTCTAAAAATAGAAAAACCTTGTGACCTCTCTAGAGGCCATATTTTTCATGGGATCTTCATGAAAATTGATCAGAACATTCACCATGATGATATCTAGATCAAGTTCGAAACTGGGTCACGTGCCGTCAAAAACTAGGTCAGTAGGTCAAATAATAGAAAAACCTTGTGACCTTTCTAAAGGCCATATTTTTCATGGGATCTGTATGAAAGTTGGTCTGAATGTTCATCTTGATGATATCTAGGTCAAGTTTGAAACTGGGTCACGTCCGGTCAAAAACTAGGTCAGTAGGTCTAAAAATAGAAAAAATTTGTGACCTCTCTAGAGGCCATATATTTCATGAGATCTTCATGAAAATTGGTCAGAATGTTCACCTTGATGATATCTAGGTCAAGTTCGAAAGTGGGTCACGTGCCTTCAAAAACTAGGTCAGTAGGTCAAATAATAGAAAAACCTTGTGACCTCTCTAGAGGCCATATTTTTCATGGGATCTGTATGAAAGTTGGTCTGAATGTTTGTCTTGATGATATCTAGGTCAAGTTCCAAAGTGGGTCTCGTGCCATCAAAAACTAGGTCAGTAGGTCAGATAATGGAAAAACTTTGTGACCTCTCTAAAGGCCATATTTTTCATGGGATCTGTATGAAAATTGGTCTGAATGTTCATCTTGATGATATCTAGGTCAAGTTCGAAACAGGGTCATGTGCGGTCAAAAACTAGGTCAGTAGGTCTAAAAATAGAAAAACCTTGTGCCCCCTCTAGAGGCCATCTTGTGAATGGATCTCCATAAAAATTGGTCAGAATGTTCACCTTGATGATATCTAGATCAAGTTTGAAACTGGGTCACGTGCCTTAAAAAAACTAGGTCAGTAGGTCAAATAAAAAAAAAAAAACCTTGTGACCTCTCTAGAGGCCATACTTTTCATGGGATCTGTATGAAAGTTGGTCTGAATGTTCATCTTGATGATATCTAGGTCAAGTTTGAAACTGGGTCAACTGCGGTCAAAAACTAGGTCAGTAGGTCTAAAATTATTAAAATCTTTTGACCTCTCTAAGGGCCATATTTTTCAATGGATCTTCATGAAAACTGATCTGAATGTTCACCTTGATGATATCTAGGTCAGTTTCGAAACTGGGTCATGTGCGGTCAAAAACAGGCCAGTAGGTAAAAAAGATAGAAAAACATTGTGACCTCTCTAGGGCCATGTTTTTCATGAGATCTTCATGAAAAATAGTGAGAATTTTCACCTTGATGATATCTAGATAAAGGTCAAAACAGGGTCACGTACCTTCGAAAACTGGGTTTCAATAGGTCAAATAGAAAAACCTTGTGACCTCTCTAGAGACCATATTTTTCAATGGATCTTCATGAAAATTGGTCAGAATTTTTATCTTGATAATATCTAGGTCAAGTTCAAAACTGGGTCACATGAGCTGAAAAACTGGGTCACTATGTCAAATAATAGAAAAAACGACGTCAAAACTCAAAACTGGGTCATGTGGGAGAGGTGAGCGATTCAGGACCATCATGGTCCTCTTTTATGTTTAGGTCGGGCTTTTATCCTAAACTATCAAAGTATTCCTTTAAAACTTGCAACACTTGTTCACCATCATAAGCTGACCCTGTACAGCAAGAAACATAACTCCATTTTCCTGCTTTTTGCAAGATTTATGGCCCCTTTTGGACTTAGAAAATATCAGATTCTTGGTTAAGTTTTATGTTTAGGTCAACTTTTTCCTTAAACTATCAAAGCTATTGCTTTAAAACTTGCAACTCTTGTTCACCATCATAAGCTGACCCTGTACAGCAAGCAACATAACTCCATTCTGCTTTTGCAATAATTATTGCCCCTTTGGACTTAGAAAAAATCATTTTCTTGTTGAATATTATGTTTAAGTCAACTTTTCTCATAAACTATCAAAGCTATTGCTTTAAAACTTGCAACAGTTTTTCACCATCATAAGTGGACACTGTACATCAAGAAACATAACTCTGTCCTGCTTTTTGCAAGAATGATGGCCCTTTTTAGACTTAGAAAATCATGGGTAGGACAATATTTCTATTATACAAAAAAAATCAGATGAGCGTCAGCACCCGCAAGGCGGTGCTCTTGTTGAAATTCAATTTATATGCTTGATTCTTTTTAGTTCTATGTAAATTGATGCAAAAAGTCACTGACAGAGTTATTTTTTGCTTCATCTTATTTTGTGCTGGTACTTCCTTTATTTCAAGGCAAGGAAATTTCTGTGGCAATTTATAGTTAGACACCAATTCTGATTCTATTAGCTTATGATTGTTTTGTTTGCTGGATTTTTGGTCTTATTTGGTTGCTTTCATGATAATTCGTGGAAATCAGTTGGTGAAATTGAGCATTATCCTTTCAAGTTAATGAAACTTTTCTATGATAGTTCTTTATATGGAAGCCATTATCAAGCAGAGTTTTGGAGAGACTAAGGTTCTACTGTGTCTTTTGATGCAAGAAAAATGTTGTTTTACTGGTTTAACTAGAATGGTACTGTTCGAGGTTATCAGTCAAAGTATTTATATGTTGGGGGAAAAGAAAGTAATAATGAAAGCTTGTCTGAAAGAAATAGGAGATACATTACACCATATGTAGAGCAACATAGATATGAAGAGGAAATTCTGTTTCATGTAAAAAGATTTGTTGTATAGGAGTTTGTCTGTGGAGAGATATGAAGAAACTACTAAAAGTATATTGAAGAAAAATGTTAAGTCTGTTAAGTGTTGCTTATAGAGATTATACTGTATATTTTGTCATGTACTTGTGTCAGTTGTTGAGTAAATGCTGGTTTTATTCTAGTCTTCAGATCTTGTTAATGCCCAGTCCTCAGAGATCGAGAAAATTGCTGAGATGATGAAACAATCGACAAAAGATTTTGATCCCTCTAAGTAAGTTCCTTTTTTGACAAGGCATTTCGTTGATGAGACCAGATATTTTGCTGATCCAAAATCTCTTGAATGTCTGATTTTTAATTTCATTTTGCAGGGTAGGTTTATACAACTGTACACTTAAAAGGTTACCTATTGGTTGACCAGTGTATGGGGCCTTTTGCTGATAGAACTTGTACCGTATCTATATTTCTTTCATATCATGCTCTTTTTACACAGAATTATGTATTCTTTTATTTCAGCTATACATACAAGTTCCCAACTGGTGTCCCAAACCCTTCATATATTTGTCGTAAATGTGGTAAAGGTGGACACTATATACAGAATTGTACCAATGAGCCAGTAAGTTGCAATAAATTACTGTATTTTAGTTGTTGTCTATAACGCAGGATGTGAAAGTCTACATTTGCAATAATTTTCAAAAATAAAAATTCAGGTAGGGAAACAACTCAAAAGTTAAAATTTTGAAATCTGGCAGTTTGTTGAAATTAGTGAGCCCCAGTTAGTAATTTCTTGTTGGTACTTTGCACTTAGTGAGGCAAGTTTAATTGTTGTGCTACATGTAGCATTAAGCTTAACAAATGAACTTTATTGTCTATACAGCTGGAGGGATCGGACAGCCCATCTGATGTTCCCCGAATGAAGAGGCCTACAGGGATTCCAGTAGACAGTATGGTGTTTGTAGATGAGCCGTTACCAGGAACATACGTAACTCATTCTGGAAAATATGCAGTGCCAAAAATTGATGTGTAAGCTTACAGTTTGTATTTCCTTAAAAATTATTACCAGTGATATGCGACAACATTGAGGGTAGTATTTTCTGTTGCAACTATTAACTACCTTTGAGGGTAAAGATTGCTGATTTTGAATGGCGTCACCCACTCCTCACTTACGTGAATTCCAGCTGTGCTGGGTGTGGTCATTTAAGGAAACCATCAAGCTGGTATGCAGGTGGTTGGTGGTTTTACCCAAATGCTTTCTTGCCCAATGAGGGGCATCTTGGGTACTCCTCTGGCATTAACTGCTAGAAAGTCTCCATATGATCTAAATTGTGGAAGCATGATTTAAAGCAAAAAAGACCTACTTTTCTGCTAAATCAGTTATTCTACAGATCAAAGCGTGAACGATAGTTTATATTACAGTTGCTTCAGATTCAACTTTATATTGGTTAAAGGTTATGAAATGTAACACGGACTTGAGATGTCTCCATTGTGTCATGAAAGTTGCCTGTAGCTTTCCAAATACATGTTGCTTCTAGTCAAAATTTAGGTGGTAAGCATATTGCAAATATTTTCAATCTGAATTAATACAAATTTTCATGAACTTGCAGTGCAGCATATGCGGAAGGGAAGAAGGAGCGGCCCCCATTCCTACCAGAAGTGGAGAAGAAGCATGTGGTACTGAAGAAGCCTATACCAAAGGAACTGAAATGTCCTCTGTGTGGGGATCTGGCCAAAGACGCTGTGGTCATTCCCTGCTGTGGGATCAGCTACTGTGATGAATGTAAGTTACCACCATCCTAAGAAGTTGTCTTTAGTTGAGTTTTGCTAAAATAGAAACAGACAGCTGTCATCTGATGGAATGGGTAACAGGTAACAAGTATATTGAAGTGATTTTGCAAGATATATGGTTTGAGAGATGGTGTTGCATTTTCACAGTCTTAAATGTTTTAAGTTTCACATTGAAGAACATGAAATAAAATGAAAGAGTTCTTACTAGGAGAATGCTTTAATAGAGAAGTTAGTATTCTTCAAATATTTCAGAAAAGATTAATTTAAAACAAAAAAAAATCCTGGCCTTTAAAAGCAATAAAGCCTTGCCATAAAAGTATAATCATTTCTGATTTATATTATAAAATTTGTTTCCGGTAAATTTCAGGTATTCGTAATAAGCTGTTAGAAACAGAGGATCATGTCTGCCCTTCTTGTGACAGTATGGATGTAGCACCTGATGGACTGATAGCCAATCAGATGCTGCGAAGGGCTGTAACTAATTTCCAGAATGAGACAGGATATGTCAAGAGAGTTATTGACATCAAACAAGCACAGGCGAAGGCGGCAGAAGCAGCGAAAGCTGCAGCTGCTGCATCACAAGTGCTAAAGATGCAGGCTGGAGCAGTTATCCCTCGTGGTCCGTCTGTATTGGATTATAAACCACCAGCTAAGCCGGCAACGCCACCAGCACCTCAGCCAGTGGCATCATCTGCCAAATCGCTGCCCCCACCAAATGTCTCATCTTCCTCACAGGATCAGTTGAAAATGAATATTACCCCTCAAAAGACGTATATACCACCATCGGTTGCTCAGGAGCCGCCGACTCCTACGCAGGATGAACCCATGCGATCTAGTAGCTATACTCAGCCGCATGTGAACAGTTCAGCAAATCAAAGCATATCTGTGGTAAGTCATACTTGATAACATAAAAGATCCAGAAAAAACATGTTAAAAGTGGAAATTTTAAAAACATTGTGTTGGTGGAAAATGGAAATGCATTTCTTCCAGTTATCACAAGATAATAGAAGTATCTGAATGAATATAAGAATAGTAAACGCTTGACGTGATGTTTCTGTTCATGTTTAAAAGATGGAACTGTGTCTTCTGGTGGTTTATTCAGTTCTTAAAGAGAAAAGAAAGATTATTATGTCTCCCACCACACTGGTGTGGGAGACATAATTGATTTACTCCTGTCTGTGTGTGTCACAAATCTTGTCCGCACTCTTAAGTCGAACAGTTCTCATCCGATCTTCACCAAACTTGAAAAAATGTGTTTGACAGTAAGTTCTTGGCCAAGTTTGATAACTAGCAAAATCGGCCCAGGCACTTTGGAATTATGGCCCTTGAATTACCGAAAATCGCTCTGTACACTGATGTCCTTGCTCTTAAGTCCAACAGTTCTCATCCGATCTTCACCAAACTTGAACAAAATGTATTTACCAGTAAGTCCTCAGCCAGGTTCAATAACTAGCTAAATTGGCCCAGGCACTTTGGAATTATGGCCTTTGAATTACCTAAAATCGCTTTGTACACTGATGCCAGTGATACATGTATTGGTGCATGGTTGTCTCAGATACATGATGGAGAAGAAATGCCAGTCTATTGTGATGATCAGGCAGTTGTGGGAGACATGCGCTTTTCTCAAAAGCAGCTATAGTTTTACATTGTCTTGTACAATACCTCATGTATCTGGACTCGTACCAGTCCAAGAACGTTTTTGACTCACCTGTTGAATCATTCCATGTTTTTTTGGGTAGGAACTTGTCCAAATAAAATGCCATTTTGTACAGAACAATGTTAAATAACCTAATATTCTCTGATAGCTTTATTTATAAAAGTGCTATTTCTTTTCCAATAGGGGGAACCACTACAGACATTGGTGGGTCAAACATTACAGCCTGTAAATAGAAATCAGAGGTAAGATTTAATGACTTTAATCTGAAGTTACAGAGGAAAACCTATCATCCTAATGAAGAATATACGCCACAAAACAATTTTAAGAATTATGATGTTATGATATATGCATATGATAAACCTTGCGTGGTGGAAGGCTGAATTACTATGTCCTGGCCTATTTCACCTCTAACCAATATATAATGAAACTTCCAAGGTTTTATGAATATTAGAGAAGTTCACATACAAGGTTCCATTGCACTTGACTTTTGTTATGACAGAATTACAGAAATATCCCTTTTCCACTTAGAAAACTTTAAAAAAAAAAATTACATTTTTTTTTTCGGTATTTCTGAAATCGATTCATGCATTTAATTGAAATTTCATTTAAACATTTGAGGTCATAGTGTATGTTTACATATTAAGTTCTATAACTCTGACTTCTAATTTGACAAAATTAATTCCCTGTTTTTACTTTAATAGCAAATATTTCTAAATTGATGCTTTCTTTGAGCATATTTGAAATCAGTAAATATTTTGCATTGGAACTTAAAAAATGGGTTGTAAGGATTATACGTCGAGTTCACAGTTTTGATAAAATAATGTCCTTTTTTTTTTGCACGTGGAAAATATCCCTAAAATGCAATGTCCTTCAGTATTTCGTAAACCTCTTCATTTTGGGATTGAAACTTATATCAAGGGTCATGATGCAGTAACATCAGGTCATTTTACATATTTTTTTTTGAATAGATTGGTTTGTGCAAGCATGCACCATATGAGTAATGTTAGAAAAAAAAAGAACTGAAAAAGGGAAGGTACATGCTGTGTAGATTATAAATGAAGCTGTTTATTCTTTCGATTTTCTGTTTTCACTCTAGATTGATGTCTTCAGTTCTGTTCAGTTTTATGAATTATGAATTCTTAACTTATTACAGGAGACCAGCAACTACAGGGAACTTTGACCCATATTACAAGCCATCTATCACAAGTACGTCTGTACCTCCGCCTACAGTGCCTCCATATCCACCCCCTACAGCGTTCCCGCCCCCTGGCATACCTCCACCATATGTGGCGCCACCTGTCTTGCCATTAGGTAAGTCTTATGCGACTTTCATAGTTAATCATAAGGGAGTAGTATGACCTAATGCATAGGATTCATAAAATAAGGGAATGATAGTATAGCTGATGAGCAGTTACTTTGCTATTATGTGAGACTCTTCTTAAGATATAATACCACACAGATTTTGTTAAGCTGATTACCTTTCACAATGCAGATGCATAAATGGCATAAAATAAGGTTATTCAAGACATCAGAACTTTGTACAAGCTCACTTGTTGAGCACTGTGGAAAGTTGTTTGTACAAAAGTGAATATTTTGAGTACCTGTTAATAATAACATTACTTTTGATACCTACAGTGAGACCACCCATTGTGCCCCCTGTGGTACCACCAGTATACCCTGCTGCTCTGCCTCCAGGCCCAGCAGTCCCAGCACCCCCACTCAACATGCCAAAACCTCTGTCTAAAACAGAATTCCTAGAGGAAAAGAACCGTATTTTAAGGGAGGAACTAGAGTAAGTCATTCTCATAAATACTTGTTGCTGTATCTTGAACTTTGGTGTGGTCATTTGTATCTCTTTATGTAATTTTAAGGATTCCAAAAATAATGGATCTGGTAAGCAAATATCATATTGAAATATTGCCATATTATTTCAATTATAAAAATTATGAATTATGCAGTATAAGCTTAGTACTGTAGTGACCTGATGAATCTGTTATTGTAGCAGTAACAAATGAGTTTGTATGCATAAGAGTTTAAGTTTAATATCTATATCAGTTAAAACGTTAACAAATATCTTGACTTAATAAAGTTCAGTATTATAATACTACCAGCTTAAGTCCTAGAGGTAAATGTTTCATTGCTATATATTTAAGGAGGAAGGATAAAGACCCCCTACTAGAATTTGCCAAGAAATTGGAGCAGCGCAAAGAACGAACCTTCAAATCACGCTCCAGATCCAGATCTCCAAGACATAGATCTAGGTAAATTCCTTTAGAAATAGAATTTCAACTGATAGTTGCAGTGTACATGTATAGTCGAAGGGTTAACTAAGTTCTCTCTTGCAAAATATTCTGGTTTTGAGCATTAGAGAGCATGAAGTTACTGATAATAACATTTTAGCTGGACTGTACAAAGTATATGAAGAGCTATGCCACTTCGGTCTGTGTCCACATCTAAAGCTTTGGTTACAGGGTTTACACAGTCTTAGAAAATGCTTAAATATGATGGCTGAGTGTCCTACAGAGTCCTAAAAGTTTTGTTTTGTAAGTCTGTGTAAATCCAGGATCAAAGTTTTTCTTATCTTCCACTTTAGCTCATGTTACTACGTGATGGATTTACTTCAGACTTAAAATTTGTTCCCTATCCCCTCCTACTTCATATGACAAAAGCAGGACTGATTGCTGCAATTTTAGTGCCCCCTTTTTCAACTTAACCATTTTGTGGTGTAATGTTTAGTCTCATTAAGCATCACTTGCGTTCTATTATTCAAGTTTGTTTAATTTTTAGCTCGACTATTCGAAGAATAGTCTAGCTATTCTACTCACCCTGGCGTCGGCGTCGGCGTCACACCTTGGTTAAGTTTTTGCATGCAAGTACATACAGCAAACATTTTAAAGGGCAATATAGCTTTGAAACTTATTTATTCTTTTTCTAGGTCAATTACCCCCTCACGGGTCAAGTTCCATAACTCTAACATTATTTTGAGCAAATTATGCCCCCTTTTGGGCTTAGAAAAATTCTGGTAAAAATTTTACATGCAAGTTACTATCTCCAAAACTAATGCAGATATTGAATTGAAACTTCACATGTGTCTTCGGGGTTATAAAACTAGTTGATAGCACCAAGTCCCATAACTCTGACCTTCATTTTGGCCAGATTATGCCCCCTTTTGGACTTAGAAAATTCTGGTTAAAGTTTTGCGTGCAAGTAAGTACAGCTATTTCTAAAAGGCATATAGATTTGAAACTTATTTTTTCTTTTCTAGATCAATTACCTACCTCACTGGTCAAGTCCCCTAACTCTGACCCGTATTTTGGCCAAATTATGCCCCTTTTGGACTTAGAAAATTCTGGTTAAAGTTTTGCGTGCAAGTACATTTCAGCTAATACTAAAAGGCATAAAATTTGAAACTTATTTTTCTTTTTCTAGATCAATTACCTACCTCACTGGGTCAAGTCCATAACTCTGACATGTATTTTGGCCAAATTTGCCCCCTTTTGGGCTTAGAAAATCCTGGTTAAAGTTTTGCGTGCCAAATACATACAGCTATTATAAAAGGCTATAGATTTGAAACTTATTTTTTCTTTTTCTAGGTCAATTACCTACCTCACTGGGTCAAGTCCCATAACTCTGACATGTATTTTGGCCAAATTATGCCCCCTTTTGGACTTAGAAAATCCTGGTTAAAGTTTTACATACAAGTAACTATCTCCAAAACTACTACAGGTATTGAATTGAAACTTCACATGTGTCTTCCAGGTTATAAAACTAGTTGATAGCACCAAGTCCTATAACTCTGACATGTATTTTGGGCAAATTATGCCCCCTTTTGGACTTAGAAAATCCTGGTTAAAGTTTTGCGTGCAAGTACATACATCTATTACCAAAAGGCATATAGCTTTGAAACTTATTTATTCTTTTTCTAGGTCAATTACCAACCTCACTGGGTCAAGTTCCATTACTTTTAACATGTATTTTGAGCAAATTATGCCCCCTTTTGGACTTAGAAAATTCTGGTTAAAGTTTTACATGCAAGTTACTATCCCCAAAACTAATGCAGATATTGAATTGAAACTTAACATGTTTCTTCGGGGTTATAAAACTAGTTGATAGCATTAAGTCCCATATCTCTGATATGTATTTTGGTCAAATTATGTCCCCTTTCGAACTTAAAACTCTTTTGATATTTAACATTTTGGGTAATAATTTCCTGCTTCTGTGACAATATTTCGAATAGTCGAGCTTGGCTGTCTTATGGACAGGTCTTGTTTTAGTGACAAGGCTTTTGAATAGTCAAATGTTCCTTTTCCCAAACAGCTTTTGTTTCTAAAGAAAGTTCAGTTTGCTTGTAAACTTAAGCTGTGTAGACATGCCAAAATGTACTTACAGGATGAAATTGAGCTCACTTTCCACATAAACTGCATGCATTGTGTAATTATATGAGCCCTGAGTAATTAAGACGATTACTGTATGTCAAGAGTGATAATTTCTTGGACACATTACTTCTTAGCTCACATGTCACAAAGTGACAAGGTGAGCTATTGTAACCGCTTGATGTCTGTCGTGCGTCAACAATTTCTAAAAAAATCTTCTTGAAAACCACTGGGCAGAATTACACCAAACTTCACAGGAATGGTCCTTGGGTGACCCTATTTCAAAATTATTCAAAGAATTGAATTCCATGCAGAACTCTGGTTGCCATGGCAACAGAAAGGAAAAACGTTAAAAAGTCTTCTTGTCCAAAACCACAGGGCCAAGGGCTTTGATATCTGGTGTGTAGCATCATCTAGTGGTCCTCTACCAAGATTGTTCAAATTTTTCCCTCAGGGTCAAATATAGCCCCGCCATGGGGATCACATGGTTTATATAGACTTATATAGGGAAAACTTTGAAAATTTTCTTGTACAAAACCACATGGCCTAGGGCTTTGATATTTGGTATGTAGCATCATCTAGTGGTCCTCTACCAAGATTATTCAAATTATCCCCCTAGGGTCAAATATGGCCCCGCCCTGGGGGTCACATGGTTTATATAGACTTATATAGGGAAAACTTTGAAAATCTTCTTGTACAAAACCACATGGCCTAGGGCTTTGGTATTTGGTATGTAGCATCATCTAGTGGTCCTCTACCAAGATTGTTCAAATTATCCCCCTAGGGTCAAATATGGCCACACAGTTTTACATAGACTTATATAGGAAAAAAAGTTTAAAAATCTTCTTGTCTGAAACCACAACACTAAGACCTTTGATATTTGGTTTGTAGCATTGTCTTATAGTCCTCTACCAAAATTGTTCAAATTGTACCCCTTGGGTGAAGAGAGGTCCCAAGTTTTTTATTGACATATCTATAGGAAAAAGCTTTAAAAATCTTGTCTGAAACCATACGACCTAGGATTTTGATATTTGGTATGATGCATTGTCTAGTAGTCCTTTACCAAAATTGTTCAAATTATGCCCCTGGGGTTAAAAGAGGCCCCACCCTTGGGTCACTTAGTTATTATGTGAGTTATATAGGAAAAATAGTTAAAAAATCATCTGATCCTATTTCCAAGACTGTTTAAATATAATTACCTGATGACCCCAAGTAATATGATGTCACTTGACTGTGACCTTGACCTACTGACCAACTTTCTTGTTTTTTTAAGATACAGCCTGGAAATTTTGATGACATACACAGTTTTGCACACAAATCGTAAAACTGAATTTCATTGACCATGAATATGACCTACTGACTTTCTTAATATTTTATCATCAGTTTGACATTTGAAACATGTAGCTCATATTACTTTGGTGAGAGATCCAGGGTCCTCTTGTATAAATCCTGTATTGACCCATACTGAAAAAAAAAGTGTTGCAAAAGAGTTAAAAGATTTCTTCTTTATTTGCAGGTCATTGTCAAGGCCTAGGTACCGTTCTCGATCAAGAGGAAGGAGCTTTTCAAGGTCACCTCGTAGGTCATTCACACCTAGAAGATCATCACTATCTCCCAGAAGATCCTATTCACCGAGGAGATATTCCCCAAGAAGGTCAAGGTCACCCAGATACTCTCCAAGAAGATACTACTCTCCTAGACGATCACCAAGAAGATCCTTATCTCCAAGACCTAGATATAGGTCATATTCGAGGTCACCCGTTAGGAGACGGTCTTTCACACGGTCAAGGTCGAGAGATAGAAGGTCCCCATTTAGACGCTCGCTTTCTAGAAGTCCTCTTGGTAGGCGCTCACCATTTAGAAGATCATACTCAAGGGGAAGATACACTCCACCAAGAAGGTCATTATCACCATACAGAAGGTCACCGCTTAGAAGGTCAAGGTCTAGAGGTCGCAGCCCTATAGACCAGTACCGTAGATCACCTATGAGATATTCACCTAAAAGGAAGAGGTCTTCTCTTAAGAGGTCTCCTATCAGAAGATCAAAATCACCTCTAAAGAGATCTCCATTGAGAAGATCAAAATCACCCCTAAAGAGATCTCCTTTGAGAAGATCAAAGTCACCATTAAAGAGATCTCCATTGAGGAGATCAAAGTCTCCACTAAAGAGATCTCCTTTGAGAAGACCAAAAGAAAAACCGTTACCAAGGGCTAAATCACCAAAACAACAAAGGGATGCCAAGAAAAAACCAGCACCTAAACAAAAGGATAAGGACAGTAATGACACTGAACCAGTTCTTAATGCCAATATGAACAATAAACAAGTGAAATCGGCAGAGCCAAACAAAGAAAACATTCCTGCTAAAGCAATAAAACCTGTTAACACAAGATCAAATAACATTGTTATAAACATTGTTGACAGTACCACGACTGATGAGAATAGTGAAGTTGAAGGAAAAAGTATTAAAACTGATAGCAATCAAAATGAAAATGCTGTGTCAAATAAAAGTAATGATAAAACTGATAAATCTGCTATTGAATCAAAAGCGAATAAAAATCTGGGGGAGAATGAAAATAAACAAGTCAATAAATCTGAAAATGAGGCCAAACTTAAATCTAGGTCGAGATCTAAAAGTAAAGAAAAGGCTGGGCCTTCCGCAAAACAGAGTAAACCAAGAAAGAAAAGGAGTCCTAAAAGAAAAGAGAAATCTGTGTCACTGTCCCCAGAAAGGGTTAAAAGTCCCCTAAGAATGCCTTACAGAGATAGGTTTGAAGGTGGTAACAGAGATAGATTTGAAGGGGGTAGAGGTAGAATGGATAGAATTGAAGGGGGTAGAGAAAGATTTGAGGTTGGCCGGGGAGGTTATGGGAGGGAATGGGATAGAAGCAGAGATGCTGATCCATATTTTAGGGGCAGACAGAACGCTGGATACAGAGGTCGTGATTTCAGGGGTAGAGGTAGGGGTTCAGATTTCAGGGGTGGTATTGGAGACTATGGAGTGCAGCAGCCTCCAGACTTCAGGAACCAAGATTACAGGCCACCACCACCACAACAACCAGGAGATTTTGCTTCTTTTCCACCATTACCAGATCCTGCAGCAATGGCAGGTCCATACAACAGGAATTACCCACAGAGAGGTTCTCCAGGATTTCCTGCAAATTATGGACCTAACTTCCCATATCCACCACCAAGAGATCCCAGAGAGGATCCTAACTGGCAAGGGTTAGTTGAATACAAGGTCTATTACCTTGCTATTTGTTCAGTATATAAAAAAATTGTTTGTAGGTTGTAGGACTTACTGTACATATGGACCTATATGATGAATGATTTCAGCACACCTGAGCACAAAATGGTCAAGAGCTGTTATGATAGCCAGTGTCCATCATATGTTGTCTGTCATCAACAGTTTTACTTGTTAACACTCTACAGAGGTCACAAGTTTGGTCAGATGAAAAACTGTAAACAATCTAGAGGCCAAATTTCTATCTGATCATCATAAATTGTTTTCAGAAGGTTAATGGTTTATATATCAAATTTGAATATTTGTTTATCCGAGGTAAAAAGCCAGGGTTGAATCATAAAAAAACCGTGTTAAAACTGTTAGAGGTCACATTTTCTACTCTATCTTCATGAGTTTTTGTCAGATTTTTAGCTCGACTATTCGAAGAATAGTCTAGCTATTCTACTCACCCTGGCGTCGGCGTCGGCGTCACACTTTGGTTAAGTTTTTGCATGCAAGTACATACAGCCATCAATTAAAGGCATATAGCTTTGAAACTTATTTTTTCTTTTTCTAGGTCAATTACCAACCTCTCTGGGTCAAGTCCCATAACTCTGACATGTATTTTGAGCAAATTATGCCCCCTTTTGAACTTAGAAAATTTTGGTTAAAGTTTTACGTGCAAGTTACTATCTCCAAAACTAATGCAGATATTGAATTGAAACTTCACATGTGTCTTCAGGGTTATAAAACTAGTTGATAGCAGCAAGTCCCATAACTCTGACCTTTATTTTGGCCAAATTATGCCCCCTTTTGGACTTAGAAAATTCTGGTTAAAGTTTTGCGTGCAAGTACATACAGCTATTTCTAAAAGGCATATAGGTTTGAAACTTATTTTTTCTTTTTCTAGGTCAATTACCAACCTCTCTGGGTCAAGTCCCATAACTCTGACATGTATTTTGAGCAAATTATGCCCCCTTTTGGACTTAGAAAATTCTGGTTAAAGTTTTACATGCAAGTTACTATCTCCAAAACTAATGCAGATATTGAATTGAAACTTCACGTGTGTCTTCGGAGTTATAAAACTAGTTGATAGCAGCAAGTCCCATAACTCTGACCTTCATTTTGGCCAAATTATGCCCCCTTTTGGACTTAGAAAATTCTGGTTAAAGTTTTGCGTGCAAGTACATACAGCTATTACTTAAAGGCATATAAATTTGAAACTTATTTTTTCTTTTTCTAGGTCAATTACCAACCTCTCTGGGTCAAGTCCCATAACTCTGACGTATTTTGAGCAAATTATTCCCCTTTTTGGACTTAGAAAATTCTGGTTAAAGTTTTACATGCAAGTTTCTATTTCCAAAACTAATGCAGATATTGAATTGAAACTTCACATGTGTCTTCGGGGTTATAAAACTAGTTGATAGCAGCAAGTCCCATAGCTGATATGCATTTTGGTCAAATTATGTCCCCTTTTGAACTTAAAACTCTTTTGATATTTAACCTTTTTGGGTAATATTTTCCTGCTTCTGGGACACTATTTCGAATAGTCAAGCTTGGCTGTCTTACGGACAGCTCTTGTTTTCTGTGAAATTGAGGTCTCTTAAAACTGAATTATCCGAGGTCAAAAGCTAGATAACAAGGTTAAATCATAGAAAAAGCGTGTTAACACTCGAAAAGACCCTTAGACAGTTTGTATGTATTAAGTCAGGCATAAATTTGTAACTGGATATCTATAGGTCTAAAACTAGATCAGTAAGTTAAGTCTTGGAAAAACTTTTCAATACTCGAGATGCCACATTTTCTACCTGATCTTCATGAAACCTTGCCAGAATGTTTTTTATACTCCCACAAAGTTGGAGGGGATATATAGGAGTGAGCTCGCCTGTCTGTCAGTTGGTTTTTAGCTCACCTGTCACGAAGTGACACAGGTGAGCTATTGTGACCGCTTGATGTCCGTCGTGTGTAGTGCATCGTCCGTCAACAATTTCTAAAAAAAATCTTCTTCAAAACCAATGGGCAGAATTACACTAAATTTCACAGGAATGATCCTTGGGTGGCCCCCTTTCAAAATTATTCAAAGAATTGAATTCCATGCAGAACTCTGGTTGCCATGGCAACCAAAAGGAAAAACTTTAAAAATCTTCTTGTCCAAAACCACAGGGCCTAGGGCTTTGATATCTGGTGTGTAGCTTCATCTAGTGGTCCTCAAAATTGTTCAAATTATCCCCCTAGGGTCAAATATGGCCCCATCCCGGGGGTCACATGGTTTATTTACACTTACATAGGGAAAACTTTGAAAATCTTGTACAAAACCACATGGTCTAGGGCTTTGATATTTGATATGTAGCATCATTTAGTGGTCCTCTACCAAGATTGTTCAAATTATCCCCCTAGGGTCAAATATGGCCCCGCCCTGGGGGGTCACATGGTTTATATAGACTTATATAGGGAAAACTTTGAAAATTTTCTTGTACAAAACCACATGGCCAAAGGCTTTGATATTTGATATGTAGCATCATCTAGTGGTCCTCTACCAAGATTGTTCAAATTATCCCCCTAGGGTCAAATATGTCCCCGCCCTGGGGGTCACATGGTTTATATAGACATATATAGGGAAAACTTTGAAAATTTTCTTGTACAAAACCACATGGCCAAGTGCTTTGATATCTGGTGTGTAGCTTCATCTAGTGGTCCTCTACCAAAATTGTTCAAATTATCCCCCAAGGGTCAAATATGGCCCCGTATCGGGGGTCACATGGTTTATTTAGACTTGTATAGGGAAAACTTTGAAAATCTTCTTGTACAAAACCACATGGTCTAGGGCTTTGATATTTGATATGTAGCATTATCTAGTGGTCCTCTGCCAAGATTGTTCAAATTATCCCCCTAGGGTCAAATGTGGCCTCGCCCCAGGGGTCTTAAGTTTTACATAGACATATATAGGAAAAAAAGTTTAAAAATCTTCTTGTCTGAAAACACAACACTTAGACCTTTGATATTTGGTTTGTAGCATTGTCTTATGGTCCTCAACCAAAGTTGTTGAAATTATCCACCTAGGGTCAAATATGGCCCCATCCCAGGGGTCACATGGTTTATATAGACTTATATAGGGAACACTTTGAAAATCTTCTTGTACAAAACCACATGGCCAAGGGCTTTGATATTTGGTATGTAGCATCATCTAGTGGTCCTCCACCAAGATTTTTCAAATTATCCCCCTAGGGTCAAATGTGGCCCTGCCCCTGGGGTCCCAAGTTTTACATAGACTTGTATAGGAAAAAAACTTTAAAAATCTTCTTGTCTGAAACCACAACACTTAGACCTTTGATATTTGGTATGATGCATTGTCTAGTAGTCCTCTACCAAAATTGTTCAAATTATGCCCCTAGGGTTAAAAGAGGCCCCGCACTGGGTTCATTTAGTTATTATGTGAGTTATATAGGAAAAATACTTGAAAAAAATCATCAGATTCTATTTCCAAGACTGTTAAATTATAATTACCTGATGACCCCAAGTAATATGATGTATATTGACTGTGACCTTGACCTACTGACCTGCTTGTTTTTAGCTCACCTGTCACAAAGTGACAAGGTGAGCTTTTGTGATCGCGTGGCGTCCGTCGTCCGTCCGTCTGTGCGTGCGTGCGTAAACTTTTGCTTGTGACCACTCTAGAGGTCACATTTTTCATGGGATCTTTATGAAAGTTGGTCAGAACGTTCATCTTGATGATATCTAGGTCAAGTTCGGAACTGGGTCACGTGCGGTCAAAAACTAGGTCAGTAGGTCTAAAAATAGAAAAACCTTGTGACCTCTCTAGAGGCCATATTTCTCAATGGATCTTCATGAAAATTAGTCAGAATGTTCACCTTGATGATATCTAGGTCAAGTTCGAAACTGGGTCACGTGCGGTCAAAAACTAGGTCAGTAGGTCTAAAAATAGAAAAACCTTGTGACCTCTCTAGAGGCCATATTTCTCAATGGATCTTCATGAAAATTGGTCAGAATGTTCACCTTGATGATATCTAGGTCAAGTTTGAAACTGAGTCATGTGGGGTCAAAAACTAGGTCAGTAGGTAGAAAAATAGAAAAACCTTGTGATCTCTTTAGAGGCCATATTTCTCAATGGATCTTCATGAAAATTGGTGAGAATGTTCACCTTGATGATATCTCGGTCAAGTTCGAAACTGGGTCACGTGCGGTCAAAAACTAGGTCAGTAGGTCTAAAAATAGAAAAACCTTGTGACCTCTCTAGAGGCCATATTTCTCAATGGATCGTCATGAAAATTGGTGAGAATGTTCACCTTGATTATATCTAGGTTAGGTTTGAAACTGGGTTACGTGCGGTCAAAAACTAGGTCAGTAGGTCGAAAAATAGAAAAACCTTGTGACGTCTCTAGAGGCCATATTTCGCAATGGATCTTCATGAAAATTGATCAGAATGTTCCTCTTGATATCTAGGCCAAGTTTGAAACTGGGTCACGTGCGGTCAAAAACTAGGTCAGTAGGTCGAAAAATAGAAAAACCTTGTGACCTCTCTAGAGGCCATATTTTTCATGAGATCTTCATGAAAATTGGTGAGAATGTTCACCTTGATGATATCTAGGTCAGATTCAGAAGTGGGTCACGCGCCTTCAAAAACTAGGTCATTAGGTCAAATAATAGAAAAACCTTGTGACCTCTCTAGAGGTCATATTTTTCAATGGATCTTCATGAAAATTGGTCAGAATTTTTTATCTTGATGATATCTAGGTCACATGTGCTCAAAAACTAGGTCACTATGTCAAATAATAGAAATAACGACGTCGTACTCAGTTCAACACTGGGTCATGTGGGGATAGGTGAGCGATTCAGGACCATCATGGTCCTCTTGTTTAAGATACAGCCTTGAAATTTTGATGACATACACAGTTTGGCACACAAATCGTAAAACTGGATTTCATTGACCATGAATATGACCTACTGACTTTCTTAATATTTTATCATCAGTTTGACATTTGAAACATGTAGCTCATATTACTCTGGTGAGAGATCCAGGGTCATCATGACCCTCTTATCATGGTTTCAGGACAATAACTCGTGAAAGGCTTGACAGATTTAAATAAATTTTGGTACACAGGTGTAACATCATAAAATACAGGTCAGGTTCGACTTTGAGGTCAGTAGGTCTATGTCAAGGTCACAATGACCCGGAACAGTCAAACAGTTTCCGGATGATAACGAGAATGCTTGGGCTAAGGATCATAAATTTTGGTACCCAGATGTAACATCTTAAAATACAGGTCAAGTCAGACCAGTAGGTCAAGGGTCAAGGTCACATTGACCCGGAACAGTTAAACGGTTTCCGGAAGATTACTTGAGAACGCTTGGGCCTAGGATCATGGAAGTTGATAGGAAGGTTGGTCACCAGCAGATGACACCTATTGATTTTTTGGATCAGTAGGTCAAGGTCACAGTGACCTAGAACAGTTTTCGGGCAATAACTTGAGAACACTTGGGCCAAGGATCACTAAACTTAATAGGGAAGTTGATCATGACCAGCAGATGACCCCTACTGATTTTGAGGTTTGACTTTGACATTGGTTTACTTCTGTGACAAGGCCATATTGTGGGGGTATAATTTGTCTCTCCTGTGACAGCTCAAAATTCAGCTAACCTGAGCATGAAGTGTACCTAATGAGCTAGTAGGATTGTTGACACTGTTTCCGGATGATAACTTGAGAATGCTTGGGCCTAGGATCACGAAACTTAATGGGAAAGTTAATCATGACCATCAGATGACCCTATTGATTTAGAGATCAAAGGTCAAGGTGTCAGTGGCTTGGAATAGTTAAACCGTTTCCGGACAATTACTTGAGAATGCTTGGGCCTAGAATCACGAAACTTCATAGGGAGGTTGATCATGACCAGACAGCAGGTGATCCATTGATTTTGAAGTCAAAGGTCAAGGTCACAGTGACTCAGAACAGTTAAACCAAATCCGGACCATAACTTGAGAATGCTTGGGCCTAGGTTCATGAAACTTAATAGGGAGGTTGGTCATGACCAGCAGATGACCCCTATTGATTTTGAAGTCAGTATGTCAAAGGTCAAGGTCACAGTGACCCGGAACAGTTAAATCATATGGGGACGATAACTTGAGATAGCTTGGGCCTAGGATCAGGAAACTTAATAGGGAGGTTGGTCATGACCCGATTACTTAAGAATACTAGGGCCTAGGATCATGAATGTTATTAGGGAGGTTAATCATGACCAGTAGATTTTATCTTATCGATTTTCAGGTCAGTAGGTCAAGGTCTAAGATCACATTGTGACCCAATCTTTATGAAACTTAGTCAGAATGTATGTACAGATGATATCTCTAGGTCAAGTTTGAAACTGGGTTATGTTGGGTCGAAAACAAGGTCAGTAGGCCAGATCAAAGGAAAATCTTGTTAACACTTAGAGGCCACAGTTGTAACCCAGTCTTTATGAAACTTAGTCAGAATGTATGTTTAGATGTTAACACTCAATATAGAGTCCACAGTTTATGTTTGAAACTCACGAGAATTGGTCAGAATGTTTGTCTTGATGACCTCTAGGTCAAGTTCAAATCTGCGTCATGTGGGGGTTAAAAACTAGATCACCCGGTAAAATCAAAGGAAATGCTTATTAACACTCTAGAGGCCACAGTTGTGACCCAATCTTTATGAGACTTGGTCAGAATGTTTGTCTTGATGATCTCTAGGTCAAGACTGAAACTGGGTCATGTGGGGTCAAAAACTAGGTCAGTAGGCCAGATCAAAGGAAAATCTTGTTAACACTTTTGAGTCCACAGTTTATGTTTGAAACTCATGAGAATTGTTCAGACTGTTTGTCTTGATGACCTCTAGGTAAAGTTCGAATCTGGGTCACGTGGGTCAAAAACCAGGTCACCTGGTCAAATTAAAGGAAAAGCTAAATAACACTCTAGAGGCCATAGTTGTGACCCAGTCTTTATGAGACTTGGTCAGAATGTCTGTCTTGATGATCTCTAGGTCTACTTTAAAACTGGGTCATGTGGGGTCAAAAACTAGGTCAGTAGGGCCGGATCAACTCTGGTGAGCGATATAGGGCCATCAAGGCCCTCTTGTTAGCTCACCTGAGCCAAAGACTCATGGTGAGCTTTTGTGACCGCTCAGTGTCCGTCGTGCATCCATCAACATTTTCTAAAAAAATCTTGAAAACCACTGGACAGAATTGCATCAAACTTCACAGGAATGATCCTTGGGTGGTCCCCTTTCAAAAAATTTCAAAGAATTGAATTCCATGCAGAACTCTGGTTGCCATGGCAACCGAAAGGAAAAACTTAAAAAATCTTCTTGTCCAAAACTGCAAGGTGTAGAGCCTTGATATTTGGCATGTGACATCATCTAATGGTCCTCTATGAAAATTCTTCAAATTATGCCCCTAGGATGAAAAGAGGCCCGCCCCAGGGGGCACAAGTTTTACATAGACATAGAAAAAATCTTGTCTAAACCCACAAGACCTAGGCCTTTGATATTTGGTATGTAGCATTGCCTTGTGGTCCTCTACCAAAATTGTTCAAATTATAACCCTGGGGTGGAAACAGGCTCTGCCTCGGGGGTCATAAGTTTTACATAAGACATATAGGAAAAAAGTTTAAAAATCTTCTTGCCTGAAATTGCAAGGCCTAGGCTTTTGATATTTGGTATGTTGCATTACCTAGTGGTCCTCTACCATAATTATTCAAATTATATCCCTTGGTTGATAAGAGGCCCTGCCTTGGGGGTCCCAAGTTTTACATAGACATATGAAAAAACCATAAAAATCTTCTTGTCTGAAACCACAAGGCCTAGGCCTTTGATATTCGGTATATAGCATTGCCTAGTGGTCCTCTACCAAAATTGTTCAAATTATGCTCATGTGGTGAAAAGAGGCCCCGCCCAGGGGGTCACATTTTAGCTCACCTGAGCTTGTGTATACAATAGAGGCTGTATTTTTCAATGGATTTTCATGAATTTTGGTCAGAATGATAACCTTGATGAAATCTATGCCAAATTCGAAAATGGGTCATCTGGGGTCAAAAACTAGGTCACTAGGTCAAATCAAAGAAAAACCTTTTGTATGCAATAGAGGCTGAATTTTTCAATTGATTTTCATGAATTTTTGTCAGAATGATAACCTTGATAAAGTCTTGCCCAAGATCGAAAATGGGTCATCTGGGGTCAAAAACTAGGTCACTAGGTCAAATTGCAGAAAAACCTTGTGTATACCATAGAGGCTGTATTTTTCAACTGATCTTCATGAAATTTTGTCAGAATGATTGCCTTGATGAAATCTAGATCGAGTTTGATAATG
Source organism: Mercenaria mercenaria (assembly GCF_021730395.1). Classification (NCBI taxonomy): domain Eukaryota; kingdom Metazoa; phylum Mollusca; class Bivalvia; order Venerida; family Veneridae; genus Mercenaria; species Mercenaria mercenaria. Next base: position 12,628,926 of record NC_069362.1, on the reverse strand, counting down.
GGTCATCTGAGGTCAAAAACTAGATCACTAGGTCAAATTGTAGAAAAACCTTATGTATGCGATAGAGGCTGTATTTTTCAACTGATCTTCATGAAATTTTGTCAGAATGATTGCTTTGATGAAATCTAGGTCAGTTTTGATAATGGGTCATCTGAGGTCAAATACTAGGTCACTAGGTCAAATTGTAGAAAAATCTTGTGTATGCGATAGAGGCTGTATTTTTCAGTTGATTTTCATGAAATTTGCTCAAAATGATTGCCTTTATGAAATCTAGGTCGAGATTGAATATGGGTCATCTGAGGTCAAAAACTAGGTCACTAGGTCAAATTGTAGAAAAATCTTGTGTATGCGATAGAGACTGTATTTTTATCAGAAAGATTGCCTTGATGAAATCTGGGTTGAGTTTGAATATGGGTCATCTGGGGTCAAAAAATAGGTCACTAGGTCAAATCAAATAAAAACCTTGTGTATGAGATAGAGACTGCGAACGACAAGAAGAAGAAGATAGAGACTATTTATGTCTCCCCCAGGAGACATATGGTTCGCACAGGTCCTTGAAAGTCCTTGAAAAGTCCTTGATTTTTTTTCTTCCAAAAATCCCCTGAAAAGTACTTGAATTTTGAGAAAAAAGGTAGAAAAGTCCTTAATTTTTGCTAAAAACGGGGGTGCAATCGTATTGTAGGGGGAAAATACAAAAAATAGATAATAAATAAGTCAAAACGAGCGAAAAAACGGTGTAAAATAAAAATACATGCACACCCACGGAGGGAACGCTAGTTGAACACCGTTTCGGTACTGAAGTTAGATACGGAATAGCGATTTTCACAACGTTAAAATATTATGCACAAGGTCATTGTAGCGTGACTTATCAACAACAACAATGAGTGGCCCAAAAAATAAATGTAGTTTCGCCAATAAATGGCTTACACAGGATGATTATTCATTGTGGTTAAAGGAGTTTAAGTCAGACAAGCATAAGTGTATGTGATAAAATCATTGATGTCGGAACTATGGGAGAAAGTGTGTTGAAATCACACGCGAAAACAAGAAGTGAAGTCCCTTGAGGACAAATTGAAAACTAGTCTTGAGAGCTTGAAAGACTTATAAGAAACATGTACTAAGTATGTATACAGGCGAATATAGCTCATAAAAGGTAATCCCATTGAAGATCTCATAAAGGTTAAGATATGCTGTTGTAGCTTATGGAAAATAAAACTGTTCTGTAACTTTTCTTCTGTCATAATGCCTTATGAAGAGCCTAAATGGTTTTGTAATTTAAGATTTAAAGCGATTAAAATAGTCCTTGAAAATCCATAAAAAGTCCTTGAAAAGTCCTTGAATTTTTTTTGCCAAGTCCTGTATGAACCATGCATATTGTTTTTGCCCTGTCCGTCCGTACGTCACACTTCATTTCTGAGCAATAACTGGAGAACCATTTGACCTAGAACCTTCAAACTTCATAGGGTTGTAGGGCTGCTGGAGTAGATGACCCCTATTGTTTTTGGTGTCACTCCATCAAAGGTCAAGGTCACAGGGGCCTGAACATTGAAAACCATTTCCGATCAATAACTAGAGAACCACTTGACCCAGAATGTTGAAACTTCATAGGATGATTGATCATGAACAGTAGATGACTCCTATCGATTTTGGGGTCACTCCGTCAAAGATCAAGGTCACAGGGGCCTGAACATTGAAAACCATTTCCGATCAATAACTAGAGAACCACTTGACCCAGAATGTTGAAACTTCATAGGATGATTGGTCATGAACAGTAGATGACCCCTATTGATTTTGGGGTCACTCCGTCAAAGGTCAAGGTCACAGTGGCCTGAACATTGAAAACAATTTCCAATCAATAACTAGAGAACCACCTGACGCCGAATGTTGAAACTTGATAGGATGATTGGTCATAAAGAGTAGACGACCCCTATTGTTTTTGGGGTCACTCCTTCAAAGGTCAAGGTCACAGGGGCCTGAACATTGAAAACCATTTCTGATCAATAACTAGAGAACCACTTGACCCAGAATGTTGAAACTTCATAGGATGATTGTACATGCAAAGTAGATGACCCCTATCGATTTTGGGGTCACTCCATTAAAGGTCAAGGTCACAGGGGCCTGAACATTGAAAACCATTTCCGGTCAGTTACTTGAGAACCACTTGACCAAGAATGTTGAAATTTAATAGGATGATTGGTCATAAAGAGTAGATGACCCCTAACGATTTTGGGGTCACTCTGTGAAAGGTCAAGGTCACAGGGACCCGAACATTGAAAACCATTTCCGGTCAGTAACTTGAGAACCACTTGACCAAGAATGATGAAACTTCGTAGGATGATTGGCCATGCAGAGTAGATGAACCCTAACGATTTTAGGGTCACTCTGTTAAAGGTCAAGGCCACAGGGGCCTGAACATGGAAAACCATTTCCAATCAATAACTTGAGAACCTCTCGACCCAGAATGTTGAAACTTCATAGGATGATTGTTCATGCAGAGTAAATGACCCTTATTGTTTTTTGGGTCACTCCGTTAAAGGTCAAGGTCACAGGGGCCTGAACATTGATAACCAGTTTCGATCAATAACTTGAGAACCACTTGACCCAGAATGTTGAAACTTCATGGGATGATTGAACATGCAGAGTAGATGACCCCTATTGATTTTGGGGTCAGTCTGATAAAGGTCAAGGTCACAGTGGCCTGTTCATGTAAAATCATTTTTTGGAAATAACTTGAGAACCACTTGACCTACAATGTTAAAACTTAATAGGATGATTGTACATGCAGAGTAAATGACTCCTATTTATTTTGAGGTCACTTGATCAAAGCTCAAGGTCACAGGAGCCTGAACAGTGACTTGAGAACCACTAGGCCACTAGTGTTGAAATTTAGCGGGATGACTGGACATGCCAAGTAGATGTTCCCTATTGCAGCCAACCATCAGTGTCTCTTTGACTTTCGCTCCTGACCCCTATTGACTTCATGCCTATAGGACTTTGCATTGGGGGAGACATGCGCTTTTTTACAAAAGCATTTTCTAGTTTTCAATTGATCTTTATGAAATTTGGTCAGAATGATTGCCTTGATAAAATCTAGGTAAAATTTGAATATGGGTCATCTTGGATCAAAAACTAGGTCACCAGGATATATGTAGGAAAATACATACTTATATTCAAGAGACCACATTTTTGGTCCAATCTTAATGAAAATTGGCCAGAATATTTGTTTCCATGAAATCACTTGGTCAAACAAGCTTACACTGTTATGGTGTGTTTCTCAGGTGAGCGACCTAGGGTCATCTTGGTCCTCTTGTTATATTTTATGAGTTATATAGGAATAAGTAGTTAAAAAATTAACAGATCATATTTCCTAGACTACTTGATTATAATTACCTGATGACCCCAAGCGATTAGGGGTCACTTGACTGTGACCTTGACCTACTGACCTACTTTCTTGTTTTTTAAGATACAGCCTTGAAATTTGGATGACATGTACAGTTTTGCACACTGATCTTAAAACTGGCTTTCAGTGACCATGAATGTGACCTACTGACCTACTTTGTAATATTTTAGCATCAGTTTGCCATTTTAAACATGTGGCTCATATTACTCAGGTGAGCGATTCAGGGTCATCATGACCCTCTTGTTGTACCCCCCCCCCCCCTCCCCCGACAACAAAGTTGTAAGGGGGGTATACTGGTTTCAGGTTGTCTGTCTGGTCGTCTGTCCGTAGACGCAATCTTGTGCGCGCCATCTCTCCTTATCCCCTTGACAGAATTTAATGAAACTTCACACAAGTGATCAGTACCAGCAGTAGTTGTGCATGGGGCATGTTAGGTTCTTTTAGAAAAAAAATTTGCAGAGTTATGGGACTTTGTTTTTTTTTTTTGTTACTATACTATATACATAGACACAATCTTGTGCGCACCATCTCTCCTCATTCCCTGGACACAATTTAATGAAACTTCACACAAGTGATCAGTACCAACAGTAGTTGTGCATGGGGCATGTTAGGTTCTTTTAGAAAAAAAATTTGCAGAGTTATGGGACTTTGTTTTTTTTTTTGTTACTATACTATATACATAGACACAATCTTGTGCGCACCATCTCTCCTCATTCCCTGGACACAATTTAATGAAACTTCACACAAGTGATCAGTACCAACAGTAGTTGTGCATGGGGCATGTTAGGTTCTTTTAGAAAAAAAATTTGCAGAGTTATGGGACTTTGTTTTTTTGTTACTATAATATATACATAGACACAATCTTGTGCGCACCATCTCTCCTCATCCCTTGACACAATTTAATGAAACTTCACACAAGTGATCAGTAACAACAGTAGTTGTGCATGGGGCATGTTAGGTTCTTTCAGAAAAAAAAATTTCAGAGTTATGGGACTTCGTTTTTTTGTTACTATACTATAAACATAGACACAATCTTGTGCGCACCATCTCTCCTCATCCCCTTGACACAATTTAATGAAACTTCACACAACTGATCAGTAACAACTGTAGTTGTGCATGGGGCATGTTAGGTTCTTTCAGCGACAAAAATTGCAGAGTTATGGGACTTTGTTTCTTGTTAACATACTATGTACATACAGTCTTCATATGCAATCTTGTGCGTGCCTAATCTACCAAACCCTTGCACACAATTTAATGAAACTTCACACAAGTGATCAGTACCAACCCTAGTTGTGCATGGGGCATGTGACATTCTTTTAGATAAATATTCTGCATAGTTATGGGACTTTGTTTTTTGTTACTATACTGTATACATACAGTCTATATACATACAGTCCACATAATTATGCAGTCTTGTGTGTGTCAAATTGCAATGTACTGTGTCAGTGCATGCGGGGGGTACATTCATCACCTTTAGTGATAGCTCTAGTTATAAATAGGGAAAAGTTATGTTTATGATAGTAAAGGAGTAAGTGTCTCGGTAAGTACCCATCAGAATAGAGAGAAACTTCACACATACTTTCACCATGATATTACCAAATGTATGAGATAGGCTCCATAATCCTTACTGGCATTTTGTGGAAATGTCCCTTACTCTACTTGGCCATTGAAAAAAAGATGGCAGTTTCTTCTCATAGTAATTGATAGATCTTAACCAAGCTTTGTATATGGCATTCTTAGATGATCATATTTATTCAGATGGCTTTCTCTCAAGTTGGTTCTAATGGTTCTGCTTGATCCCATTCGGAGACTGCCAAAAGTAAAATATGTAAAAAGTAAATATGTATGGGCTTCTTCATGTTGACTGCTGGATAGATCTTCACTGTTAGCAGAAGGGAGGCTGTTTACAGCTAAAAATAGAAGAATGTCATAAACCTCTTGTACCAAACATGTTATGTAGCATCCTTGGATGTTCATGTTGTTCTTATTGGTACCTGCTAGAGCAAAAAAAGGCCAATCAAAGCTTGATATGTTGCTTCCTTGCATAGACCATTCTAAAAACATTTTAAATTGTTTTACTGAAAATAATTTCACTGGAGAAACGTTTAGCCTCTAGCTTGAAATTTTGGATGCCTGTCTGAAGTTATTCATTGAGTGTAAGTATATCTAAGGTCAATATTATCATGATCTCAATACTGCAGAGTTTGTGGTCAGTTATTGGGTATTTACTAATGACTACCTATGGTTAGTAGATGACCTCTATTATTTTCTGGGCTATTATGTCAAAGGTCAGCATAGCCTCCCACTTTGTCCAAAATAGAATGCAAATCACAGGTTCATCCCAGGGCATGGTGTATATTTTGCATGGCAATTTGGTTGAATTTGTTTCATCATCCCCTCTGATTCACACAGAGAAGTTGGTACTTACTTGTGGAGAACACGTTAGTACATTAACAGAACCCAGGAGCAGTGGTTAGGTTAACTGCCTGCAGTGATCTAACTGAAATACTGTTGAAAAATTGTGCTATACATATATCTTTGATAGTGTGCAGCAGTGAAAAAATGATACCATGTAATGAGTAGATGATTTCAACTACCTTAAGGTATAGGGCAAGCCTCATCACATACTTCAGACTCTAGATTACTTTCCTAGTTACCATTGACAGGCCAGTTATAACAGGAGCTCGTAGAACACGAAATGCCCCCCTTGATGCATTCAGTAACTGCACAAGGAACAAATTATTTGGTCACTGTGCACTGGACGTTTGACATACTGACCTCAAATCGGTAATTATGGGTCATTTACCAGTCATAAGTGACCTCCTTATCAAATGTGATCTTAGACCAAAGCATTCTCTAGTTATTTAGCAAAGAAGTTCTACTATTCTGGGTCAATATGACATCAACCTTTGACCTACTGACCTCAGAATCAATAGGTATAATCTGTTGGTCATGATCAACCTCTCTATTAAGTTTCTTGATCCTGGGCCCAAGCATTCTCAAGTTAATGTCCACTGTGACCTTGACCTTTGACTTACTGATCTCAAAATCAATAGGAGTCATCTGCTGGTCGTGACCAACCTCCCTATAAACTTCCATGATTCTAGGCCCAAGGGTTTTTGAGTTATAATCCGGACGCTGCTTGGTCTACATACCGAACGGCAGACCGACCAACATCTGCAAAACAATATACCCATTCCTCCTTTGAAGGGTGTGGGGTGGGGCATAATAAAGAAAAAATGGATGTTTCCTGGGCAAACATATGAAAAATATATTGGAAACTGCTGCAATACAATGCTATGAATTTGTATTAACAGGTTGGTTAGAGATGAGGATATTTTGAAGTTTGAGCAGTATAAGCAGATGTATGATTTCTATAGTAACAGTAGAACATACGGGTTTCCACCAGCCCCCATCACAAGTACTGTACCCACTGGGCAGACTCCACCACAGGGTCCCCCGCCAGCACCACCAGGCACCACTCCCATACCCACACCACCTGAACGAGCAGGCTCACCAGGCAGGAGGAGGTCTGTTTCTCCCAGGAGACACAGGTTTGTATATTGATATGCTTGTTGCTCTGTGTAGGATTGTTAGCAGTTTGTTTATAGTGCAAAGTGCTTCTGTTATAATACCTTAAACACAAAAAGGAGAGCACAGAATTACCAATTTATAGGTCACAGAATGCATCTTGGACAATTTGACAAAAGACATGCGTCTGAAGTTGTACATCTGCCGTCTGCTATATGTTTGGAAGTTGTCAGTCTCTTGTGGAGACCAAGTTGGTGTTTGTCTAGAATTTTATCTGGATAACTGTTTGAATACTGTGAAAAAATTGTGCTGAACTAATGTCAACTAAATAAATCGATTCAGAAGAGAAATTGAGTCTGTCCAACTGAGTAAAGAACCTTCTGCTTCAGTGTTATTATTGCCCGACGAGTCGGAGGGATATAGTTTTGGCGTTGTCCGTCCGTCCGAAGCCATATCTAGGAAATGGTTGGGAATATTTATATAAAACTTCATATACATGTTCACCACTATGAGTTCTTGCGGCCTGTCAAGTTTCAGTCAGATTGCCCTAGTAACACCAGAGTTATGGCCCTTAGAAGTTTCTACTGTTAACTATATAGGGTACTATAAATATGGCAATTTCTGCATCATAACTTTTGATATATTTGACCTAGAACTATGAAACTTAAACAGAATTTAGATCACCATAATGTGGTTGTGTACACAAAATTTCGTTCGCATTTATTTGTAAATTAAGAGTTATTGCCCTTTAATTTTATAAAAATCCACATATTTGTACATAACAAACTTACCATTTGGTAGAATTTCATAAAATTTCTTTCATTCTTTTCCATGAACATTTATTGTAAACATGTGAAGTTGTGTACCCACACCTGGTCACCCCCTTACCTTGATCACACCCCTCCTCCTCCCAACCCCCACAAATCATTCCTTATTTTAGATTTTTTTCAAAACAAACTTCATTTACATGTTCACCACTATGAGGTTATGGGGCCCATCAAGTTTCAGTCAGATTGCCCTAGTAACACCAGAGTTATGGCCCTTAGAAGTTTCTAGTGTTAACTATATAGGGTACTATAGATCTATAGATATGGCAATTTCTGCAACATAACTTTTGATATATTTGACCTTGAACTATGAAACTTAAACAGAATTTTGAGCACTATAATGTGGTTGTGCACACACAGTTTCTTAGGGATTTCTTTTGTAACTTCAGAGTTATTGCCCTTTAATTGTCTAAAAATCCACATATTTGTACATAACAAACTTACCATTTGGCAGAATTTCATTAAATTTCCTTCATTTTTTTCTATGAACATTAATTATAAACATGTGAAGTTGCGCACCCAAACCTGATAACCCACTTGCCTTGGTCACACCCCCTCTCCCCGCCCCCAAATTTTTATTATTTTTTTTCATTCCTTATTTTAGATTTTTTTCAAACCTTCCATGAATATTTATCAACATGATGCAAGTTGTACCATTCCCCCACATCCACCCACCACTGATGATGCATCCTCTGCCCCCCCACCCACTTCACCCATTTTTAAAAAAAAAATATTTTCATTTTTAATTTTCCATCAATATTTATAATCAGCATGTGAAATTTTGTTTCCTCACCCGTTCCCCTGCACCCCCACCCCCTTAAAAAATAAATATATACATATATATATCCATTCCTTTTTTTTTTTCTTTTAAGTTCAAATGTACATGTTAAACAGCAACATCTGGTGCCAAACCACTCAAAGACAAAATTTCGTTCCTGTTAAACTTCAAGCGCACATTTCAATAACTGCATTTAATTTTAAAAGCTAAGCTTATTACAGTAAGCATATCCCATTCAAATAAATTCTTTAGTCAGGATCAAAGTATCATACATTTATTATGTACCCTTTAATTAAACATTTGTTTTCTGTTAAATTGATTTTGACTAATGAAATTATTTGCTTCTTATTAACATCCTTAACTTTTTGCCGGACATATTTTTTTGCCATTCCTCACCACAAACCCTTTCGGCGGGGGATACCAATTCATCGAATTTGCTTGTTGTTTTTCTTTTTGATGATTCAACCTAAAGGTTGAGAATTAGAACCCTTACTTGATAGGTAAGCTTTTTCTCCCTCTAAATAGAGACAGCTGACTTCACAGAAAGTAATTTTAAGATAATTGTGTGTCTAAGTTAAATTCAAACAGGCATTTCACGCTACGATAGTTAACACTTGTTTACAAATCGAGTTAATCCTTTCCAATCCTTTATAAATACAGGAGCCCAACAAGGAGGGAAGGAAAAGACAGAAGAGATAGAGAGAGAGATTACAGGGATAAGAGAAGTCCAGAGAGACGCCGAGAAGATCGTAGTGATCGAGAAGACCGCAGTCCAGATCGCAAACGCGATTTTACACCTGAAAAGAAACATACAACTGATGAAAGTGGCAGAGATGAAACTAGTCCAGAGAAAAAATCAAAAGACAATGATGAAAGGGAAACTAAAAAAGAAAGGAAGGCAAGAAGAAAGAAAGAAAAAGCAGAAGGAGGGGAGAAGAAGAAGAAAAAGAAGAAAGACAAGGATAAGACTAAAACTAAGAAAGACAAAGCTGAAAAGAAAGCAAAGAAATTGAAATTGGCTGAAAATTCAGACAATGAAGAACAGGTGAATAAAAAATCAAGAAGGACACAGTCTCAAAATGAATCAGATAGTGAAAAAAGTGATACTGACACTGAGAACAAAGCAAAAACAAAGACTTCAAGGCAAAATTCAGCCGCAAGTGAAATTGAAATTAAAGCGAAGACGGAGAGTTCCAGACACAATTCAACAGCACAATCGGATTCTTCTGATCATGAGAAAGATGAGGTGAAAAACAGTGAAAGAACTGTGAAAAAAGAAGTAAAAGATGACGAAAGTGAGGTTAATAAACCAGGAAGTGTTCAGAAATCGGAAGGGACAGACTCTGAAATTGATGAAAAGAAACATTCCGCTAAGAACTTAAAACAAGAACCTGAGGAATCAGAAGTTGAAAAAGATGTACCTGAAAAGCAGGAGAAGAGACGGTCTATTAAAAGAGGAAAGCCTGATGCAGATGCAGAAGAAGCTACTGATGCTAAAAAAGCAAAACTGGAAGAGGATGTTAAAGAAGAAAGTAGGGAAGAAAAGATGGACACTTCTGGTGGTGTATCCCCAGCTGGTTCTGAAGGTATTCATTATTAATTTACATGGGTAAAAGTTGCTTTTTATAGGGAAGAAAAGATGGACACTTCTGGTGGTGTATCCCCAACTGAGGTGTTCATTATTAATTTACATAGGTAAAAGTTGATTTTTTGTCCCTCCAAAATCCAAATCTCAAAAAGACCTAGAGTCATTAAACCTCACAGGATTGTTATTCAGCATGTGAAGTTTTACATCTGCAAGGCAAATTAATGTTCTGTGACACCCAAAGAAGTTTTATTTAATGTTGGTGATCATCTACTCAGTCTCAAGTATTTACTTGTACCCAAGAAACTTTCAGTTGCACAAGACTTCAGCCAAAAATCTACTGATGAACAAAACAAAAAAATGTTGATGATTGCCCCTCGCTGATGTGGGTTCAAACCTCGCTTGGGGTGTAGAATTCTTCATGTGAGGAAGCCATCCAGCTGGCTTATGGAAGGTAGGTGGTTCTACCCAGGTGTCCACATGTGATGAAATAATGCCCAGATGCCATCAAAAGCTGGAAAGTCGCCATATGACCTGTAAATGTGTCGGTGTGACATTAAACCCTACAAAAGCAAAAACAATATTTATGTACTTGATGCACTTACACATAAAGATACTGAATTCGTGTTTAATATTATTTTAGCAATTAATGGTTCACTTTGATAGGTTTCGATGATATACCCCATCCGGAAGATGAGTTGATGTTAGATCCACCAGAGCTATCCAAGTGGGAGAAATGGGAAAAGGATGATGATCCATATGATCTAAGCCCAGAACCCAGCAAAGCAAGAGAGAAATGGAAGCCTGGAAAACAGACATTTTTACCAAGGTTTGAAATTTATTGTTCTTGTTCTATGGATAAATAAAGTGACTGAACCTACTAAGACTATGTATAGAAGGTGTATCATCTGTTTCTATTTTTACTTTCATGTACAACAGTTTATTCTTTGGTGGTAAAAGTAAAAAAAAAAAATATGATAATTATGAGAATGTGCTTTAAGCAGGTTTTGAGTAGAGGATTTCTTTGGAGTTGCTTTTGTAATTCTCGTCTTTCAACGCAAGGTGCACATACCGGTAATAAGAAAATGTTTTAAAATTCTAACTTTACAAGAAACACACAAAAAAACCGAGCATATTCCCAAAATCAGTGAAACTGCAACTACTACAAGAAATTTGAGCTAGGAAAATGCTGTATTGCCAAAATTCTGATGCACACAGTTTGATTGTTGAATGATTAGCTGTAATGAATGATTAATTTTGTTTATGTCAGCTTCAAATTGATAAAACATACACATTTTATTTACTTGTTTAGTATTCCAGAAATACACATAAAGTGAACGAAAATTAACATTTATAACAAAACTCATAAGAAATTTATTTTTGTTTCTCACTGCATATATGTTATTTTCACATAAAATTTAGGAGTATTTCAGTGTTCAAAAATGGCAAAAAAAAACACCAGATTTTTTTACTACCGGCAAACTACAAAGTCATTGTTTCAGAACAACAATGACAAATTATATTTGTATGAACAGTTCCATATGGCATAATGTCATTGGAAAGTACCAGGAAAGTGTGAAGATTGCTTTGTGAAGGAAATTTCTATCATACAAGTTAACATAGGGATTGTCTTTTGCAACTAAACAGATTTTTTTGTGTAAGTGGTTAAGGTCACTGACTTCAAATCATATGCCTTGTACAGCTGTGTGCCTGAACCATGCTTTGCTTTTCAAACTCTTTGTGTGGAAGTGCTTGCTTGCCATACATCGGGACATTTGGGCTCGTCTTCATGACCATTTAAATTTCAAACTTTTACTTAGACTTTAGAAGAGCAACTATTCAATTTGCTGTAACTTTGTCTGTAGCAAATTCATACTGCACAAACATTAGTCTTGCTATGTGTGCATATTAGACAGTGCAAGAGCTCAATGAAAAAGTAAGCACTTTAAAAGTTTAAAAGTTTCAGACTTAAACGTTTGTTGAATATGTGCCCTTGGACTCCTACTCTCATAAAACCTCGAAAGTTGCTTAAAGACCTAAATTATTGCTGCAACATACAACCAAATAGATAGATAGATAACAGTAAATTTATTGACAAGAAATTTATTTTAGGTCAGTGATAGAGAAAGCAGAACATGCTCTCGCCCAGAAGGTGATGAAGCCTACAACTGTCAGTTCAGCAGTTTCAGTCATACAGCCAGCTAAGAAAGAAATGAAGTCAGAAACTAAGGAAGTTGAACCTGTACATGTTAAAAGGGAGAAATCTCCAGTAGTTGAACCAAAACGCCGAGTCTTTATGGAACCAGAGAAGAAAAAAGATGAAAGGAGAATAGGATCTAAGCAACAGCATAATGTTAAAATAACTGTCACTAGTGATGAAAAAAGGAAAGTTGCCACAGAAAATGATCTTAGAAATAAACTCAGGGAAAAGAGGCGTGAAAGTGAACATTCTAGAGACTATGATAGATCTAGAGAAAGGGATCGTGATAGAAGTCCTGAGAGAGTGAGACGGAAAGATAGCCATGGTTTTAAAGACAGAAGAAGCAGTAGAGACTATGATAGGCAAGATAGTAGGGGTGCTAAAGGTGATTTAGATAGAGGTAGAGCCGCAGGGAGGTCTATATCGCGTAAAGATTCTGTGATAGACGATTCTAGGTTTGTTCCTGATTATGATGATGAAAGTTATTCAGAAGATGAGAATTCCGAAGACAGTAGTACTGACAGTTCCTCTGATGAGGAAGTTGTGCATAAGAAACACAAACATAAGAAGAACAAGCACAAAAAGGATAAGAAACAAAAGAAGAAAAAAGAAAAGAAAAAGAAAAAACATAAAGGAGAGAAGGAAAAGAAAATGAAATCTTCTGTTGGGAAATGAGGAATTAATTCAGTGTTTGTTGAAAAGTCATAATATTAAGGTATTGCATAATTAATTATGGTTTTGACAGAAGTTAAAGATGGAAAATATTATGTAAATAGATCTAGCGGAAGTGTTTTATAAATGAAGACAGTGAATTATGTGGGGTCTGTGGTGTTACTTATGTCTCCCCCAGGAGACATATTGTTTTTGCCCTGTCCGTCCGTCCGTACGTCACACTTCATTTCCGAGCAATAACTGGAGAACCATTTGACTTAGAACCTTCAAACTTCATAGGGTTGTAGGGCTGCTGGAGTAGACGACCCCTATTGTTTTTGGGGTCACTCCATCAAAGGTCAAGGTCACAGGGGCCTGAACATTGAAAACCATTTCCGATCAATAACAACTAGAGAACCACTTGACCCAGAATGTTGAAACTTCATAGGATGATTGGTCATGAAAAGTAGATGACCCCTATTGATTTTGGGGTCACTCCGTCAAAGGTCAAGGTCACAGGGGCCTGAACATTGAAAACCATTTCCGATCAATAACTAGAGAACCACTTGACCCAGAATGTTGAAACTTCATAGGATGATTGTACATGCAAAGTAGATGACCCCTATCGATTTTGGGGTCACTCCATTAAAGGTCAAGGTCACAGGGGCCTGAACATTGAAAACATTTTCCGGTCAGTAACTTGAGAACCACTTGACCCAGAATGTTGAAACTTAATAGGATGATTGATCATAAAGAGTAGATGAACCCTAACGATTTTGGGGTCACTCTGTGAAAGGTCAAGGTCACAGGGGCCCAAACATTGAAAACCATTTCCGGTCAGTAACTTGAGAACCACTTGACCCAGAATGATGAAACTTCGTAGGATTATTGGTCATGCAGAGTAGATGAACCCTAACAATTTTAGGGTCACTCTGTTAAAGGTCAAGGCCACAGGGGCCTGAACATGGAAAACCATTTCCAATCAATAACTTGAGAACCTCTCGACCCAGAATGTTGAAACTTCATAGTATAATTGTTCATGCAGAGTAAATGACCCTTATTGTTTTTGGGGTGACTCCGTTAAAGGTCAAGGTCACAGGGGCCTGAACATTGATAACCAGTTCCGATCAATAACTTGAGAACCACTTGACCCAGAATGTTGAAACTTCATAGGATGATTGAACATGCAGAGTAGATGACCCCTATTGATTTTGGAGTCAGTTTAATAAAGGTCAAGGTCACAGTGGCCTGTTCATGTAAAATCATTTTTTGGAAATAACTTGAGAACCACTTGACCTACAATGTTGAAACTTAATAGGATGATTGGACATGCAGAGTAGATGACCCCTATTTATTTTGAGGTCACTTGATCAAAGGTCAAGGTCACAGGAGCCTGGACAGTGACTTGAGAACCACTAGGCCACTAGTGTTGAAATTTAGCGGGATGACTGGACATGCCAAGTAGATGATCCCTATTGCAGCCAACCATCAGTGTCTCTTTGACTTTTTTGACCCCTATTAACTTCGTGCCTATAGGACTTTGCATTGGGGGAGACATGCGCTTTTTTACAAAAGCATTTTCTAGTTCTATGTAAGTTTGTGATGGAACAGTTTTTATATAGAGACACTGTGCAGAAAAGCAGCAAGACATTATGTAGTACATTATATTTTGTTGTCACAAGGACTTTTCTGAGATGTCCGTTTTAGGAGCCTCTTTACCTGAAATAAAAGCCCTAGTGATTTTATTCAGGCTGAGGGAAATTTTTCTTAGCACCAAGTATGAAAGGATAATAATGTTGTTGTTAAGTTTCAGTTTAAGCTAAAATTTCCATGCATTCATGTAAATAGTTTGGGTGGGAAGACAGTGCCTGATCAATATGTTATCATTATAAATTTTTTCCATCTTTTTTTTTATGTGTAAAGATTTGATATGCTTAGAAATATAATTTATGCAGAAACTAGAAAATCATGTATATATTCTAAGATATTTGTGTAAAGGTGACTGTAAATTACTCAATTGTCAAGTGTGTAAAGTTTGTTTTTTAATTAAATTGAATGTATCAGTTTTGTGAAATGATAGAAAACTGTCACTAATTGAAAGTGCTTGTCTGATTCAGACTGTGCTGGTAAATGTAAATATATAGCACAATAGAGAACATTTAAAATGTGAGACATTTGAAATGTGAGTATTATTATTACAAATATGAAAGGGAGTCTTGGAAATGATTCTGGGCCTTGGTATTTATTTATAGATACATCTACCTTTAAGAGTATACATAAAACGTTGTGTGTCTATTGGTCAAAATGACCTTAAACATTTGCTTTATAAGGGAATGCTGCATGTGGATAAGCACAGAATCTGTTTGTTTTAGCAATATCATTGTTTAATTTAAACCTATTTATTTTACATTCATTAGTGGGGACAGTTTTCATGGCTTCAGTTCACTATGCTAGTTGACTGCTTGCAGGTTTTGTGACCACTAGCTTTTTCTTTTACTGAATCTTTGAGATGCAGTGTTAAAGGTTCTTATAAATATCTGGGCATTATTTATTGTAAATGGCGAAATTTCTAGTACATCTGTTGGCATTGTTTTCTCCGTAACATGTACATACTGAAAGTCGGCACAGATAAATTCTGCTACTAGTGCTGTGTCTAATACAGGGTTGCAATATCCAACTTATTTAGGTTATGAACTTGCTGTATGCATATTTTGTTGATTTACTATTTGGATTGATCAGCTGAGTATGTTCCAAATTGATCATGGTAAGTGTATAAACATACAGATGTATATGCCAGAATTATTCATGCACAGCTTGGAATACACATTTATTGTACATATGCAGTTTTCAAATTTAAGCTTACCAGAGCCGAAGTCTCTGGTTGAACTAGAGGTGGTTGCTGTGACATTTTCTTTATTTTTCTAATGGTGACTCTTCAACAACTACTTTATGAATATTCATCGAACTTGGTCAGTTTACCATTCTCTGGAAAGCCCAAAGGTCATGCTCAAATGCACACAGGTCTGACTGTCAACAAATCTACAGATTAGAAAGTAAGACTCATGAGCGACTTAGGCCTGCTTTTGTTTTTGAATAGAATACAGTGACAGGATTTCAAAGTAAACTTAAAAAGTTACTTTAGGATAATGTTATATTTAGTGCATAGTGCATACTGTAAAAAGATTTTTAAAGTTGTCTTTTCAGTTACACTTGTGGATTTTATAGACAGCAAATGATAGTTGAATCATGTTATTTGGTGATCTCTGCAATAAAAAATCATAAAATGCATGTTTGTTGATATTTATGCTCCACATACCACCTGCCCGGTTAAAGAAATAAGTATTCTATTTTGTCCATGTTGATTGGTCAGTATGTTGTCCTTCAGTAGTGAATGTGGTTCCTAATCTATAAGAAAGAGAATTTGCCTACACTGGTCAGACTTCATAAGATGACTGTATTTGGTGAGTAGATAAACCATTTTTATATGTCCGTCTCTGAAAGAGCGGGGCGTATTATGTGAACACCCGTGGTGGTCAGCGTCCAAAGCATGTCTGCTCTCTAAGTAGAACAGTTTTCATCCTAACTTAACCAAATTTGCTGACATTGTTTGTGGGCCTAATATCTCGGACAAGTGCGATAACCAGGCACTCGTGAATTATGGCCCTTGAATTACTCGAAAAACTCCGGGCGGCGTCCAAAGCCTGTCTGCTGTCTAAGTCAAACAGTTTTTAATCCCCCACCATGAGTGATGGGGGCGGGGTTATTGGAATGGTCTCCGTCCGTCCTTATGTAACATTTCATGTCCGCTCTGTATCGTCTAAACCTCTTGAAGGATTTTCATGAAACTGGTCAAATGATTACCTCATCAAGACAATGTGCAGAACCCATGAGTTAGCCATGTCAGCTCAAGGTCAAGGTCACAACTCGCGGTGAAATGTTTGAGCCTTCCATTTTGTGTCTGCTCTGTATCTCCTAAACTCCTTGACTGATGATCATGAAACTTTGGTCAAATAAATACCTCATGAAGACGATGTGCAGAACCCATGAGTCAGCCATGTTGGCCCAAGGTCAAGGTCACAACTCCAGGTCTAAGGTTTGAGCCTTCCATTTCGTGTCTGCTCTGTATCTCCTAAAATCCTTGAAGGATAATCATGAAACTTGGGTCAAATGATCACCACATCAAGACAATGTGCATAATTCATGAGTCAGCCATGTCGTCTCACGGTCAAAGGATTGAGCCTTCCATTTTGTGTCTGCTCTGTATCTCCTAAAACCCTTGAAGGATAATCATGAAACTTGGGTCAAATGATCACCTCGTCAAGACGATATGCAGAACCCATCAATCAGCCACATGCTCAAGGTCAAGGTCACATCCCTGTGTCAAATGATTGAGCCTTCCATTTTGTGTCCGCTCTGTATCTCCTAAACCCCATGAAGGAATTTCAAGAAACTGGTCAAATGATCACCTCATCAAGATGATGTGCAGAACTCACGAGTCAGCCGTGTCAGCTTAAGATCAAGGTCACAACTCTGGTTCAAATGTTTGAGCCTTCCATTTTGTGTCTGCTCTGTATCTCCTAAAGCCCTTGAAGGAATTTCAAGAAACTTTGGTCAAATGATCACCTCATCAAGATGATGTGCAGAACTCACGAGTCAGCCGTGTCAGCTTAAGGTGAAGGTCACAACTCTGGTTCAAATGTTTGAGCTTTCCATTTTGTGTCCGCTCTGTATCTCCTAAACCCCTTGAAGGAATTTCAAGAAACTTTTGTCAAATGATCACCTCATCAAGATGATGTGCAGAACTCACGAGTCAGCCGTGTCAGCTTAAGGTGAAGGTCACAACTCTGTGTCAAATGATTGAGCTTTCCATTTTGTGTCTGCTCTGTATCTCCTAAACCCCTTGAAGGATTTTCATGCAACTTTGGTCAGTTGATCATCTCGTCAAGACGATGTGCAGAACTCGTGAGTCAGCCATGTTGGCTCAGGGTCAAGGTCACAACTCTAGGTCAAAGGTTTGAATTTCCATTTTATGTCTGCTCTGTATCTAACCCCTTGAAGGACTTTAATATGACTTGGCTGTAATATTCCCCTTATCAAGACAATGTGCAGAATTCAAAATTCACCCCAGCCAGCTCAATGTCAAGGTCACAACTCGAATGTTTAATGGTTCCACCCAATACCATCAACCCTTCCACTACCCATAACAGTGGCGGGGGATATAGCTGTCTTTCAGACTGCCTTGTCATTCTATCTTCACCAAACTTGCTGACAATGTTTGTGGTCATAATATCTCGGCCAAGAGCGATAACGACCCAAATCGCCTCAGGCACTCTTGGATTATGGCCCTTGAATTACTCGAAAACTGCGAATTCAGCCTTGTCCGCCCTCCAAGTCGAACAGTTTTCATCCGATCTTCACCAAACTTGGTGACAATATCTGTGGGCATGATATCTCGGCCAAGTTCGATAACCACCCAAATCGACCCAGGCACTCTTGGATTACGGCCCATGAATTACTCGAAATCTGCGAAATTAGCCTTGTCCATTCAGACAATTTTGCCCCTATTGTCAATTTCATCACGCATGGAACCTCACAAATACCTTGATTCCTTCTTACTCTTTTTTTTTGTGGTTTTAGAGATCAGTATATGAAAGGTCAGTCACTTTTACACTAATGGTTTACAATCGGTAATGGTGAAAGCTTTGGCGAAGACTGACGAACTGAATTCTATGATTGCCTTTAGCCAGGAAATGACCCATATTGTTCTTGGCGTCGGAAGATCAAATTTACAGTCCAATTAATAATCAAATATGCTTTGGCCCAGTATGATCAGAAGTTCATCGAATGGTTGCCTAAATACTGAAGCCCCCCTGATATTTTGGTGACGAGTCACCTTTAAGGCCAATTCTGTAAAATTCTAAGCATGCTAGTCCGATAATCAGTAAAATACCTTAATTATAATGGGATCAAGGTCACAGTATACTTTTCATGACTGAAATTTCACACCCAAGTTGGCTCCGACATGACTTCAATAGGTGCATGCAGCTTTGTTGATGCATTAACTGTAATTCGTGCGATGCCAAATACTTATGACCTACTTTGAAGAACAACGAGAATGCAGTTGTGCACGTGTCCGTCTGCATGTCCGTGAAATCGGTAGACTATTTGGTCTGCGGGTCAAAGGTCAAGGTCACTAACAATGAGACTGAAAACAATTTCCATCAATAGATTGCAAAAGGCTTTTGTCACAAATTGACATACGGGCCTTATTTTATCTGTATTGTAAATGCAGGTATTGCATCATCTTTTTGTAAATTTTTGAGTTACTGAGGTAAATGTCAGATTTCACGCATAAAATACCTCTCATGTTTTTCTGTATTTCATAACTTAAATTTTCATGTAAATTTCATTAAATTCGGTTCAGTAATAAGAAAGTTGATATTTTATAAACTTCAGTAATTTATGTTTTTATCCCCAAAACCACTATAATGGGCCTCAAATTGTCAATTTCAATCCGCGCCAAAGTAGTTAGATTTCCCGGCTATATCGTGAATCCCGTGGAAACACAAATAGTCGGAGTCCACGGCTTAGCCGTGAATCCCATGAAATTTAGTATTTGGCGGGACATTACCCTTTAAATAGACCTTCCGACATTATAGACGAATCTATGTCTGAATTATTTTCTTGCTAGAAATTTATGCTCGATCGAGGTAAGAAATTTATTTGTTAGATTTTTGTATGATTTTTGCATTACGATTTTTTTTTTGGTAAATTTTTGGTGCATTCTACAGAAGTCTGTAACATTTACTTTTCGGCATATGATTTTGGCTTGTTTCGGTATATCATGATAATTTATTAAATTTTTCAGACTTTTGTAAATTATTTAGAAAGAGGAGTCTAAACATTTCGTTTATATAAGATGTTAGATTTATACTGAAATTTGTATCGTGATAATTGTAAAGCACTGTTTCAAAAACTTATGTCAAACATTTTGTTAATTATGGAACGCCATTACTGCATTGTATTGTTATGTATAAATTGTATATGGCAAGTCTAGCACCATGTATGTAATATATTATTGTAATTTGTAATTGTGTACCAGTCTATTGCATATACATACAATGTTCGTTTTAGTGTATGGCATTAGATATTATATAGATGCCAACTATGATATAACGTTTGATTTATATTGAATTTTGTTAATTTGTAGTTGTAAATAATAGCTGCAGTTTATCATTTCCGTATCTATAATGTTTCATCATAAAAGTTTCATATCTTTTTCATACTTTAACTTTAGTCTTTTAAGTAAGTAATTTTTGTAATAATGGAAGTAATTAGTGACGTATTTGAATCACGTGACGTATGAACTTAGTAGCACATATGTTTTGTATAAGTAGCACGTATTATTTATGGGGGCCTACGGAGGTATTGTGTACCCAAAGGAGCAGTTTTATGCCCTGACTTATTTGTTTTGCTATGGTGCTTACCATATGTTATATATTTTAGCTTCTTCCGCCAGACGATTTTCCTGGTGATGTCATAACCCGGAAGTACAATGCCCGAGGTTCACTTGTCTTCATTCGCCTGGATGTGATATTCCCAGCGCAGAGCTTTCGTCCCATGGTTGTGCCGTAAACCGCAAAGACGATGATTTTTGTTATCCTCTGAAGTCAGCTCAGGGATGCAATCACCTACCACCATAGGGAGCCAATACGGAATCAACGTATTCACGGTTTAAAGGGACTTTATTTCAAGATACGTTTTGAAATTGTTTGTGCTACTTAAAGTTCGCAATTAAATTAAAGAACTGTACCACGTCACATTAGAATGGAACTATACGAACTTTGTATCTGGTGATACTGAACTTTTATTTTTTTTTCTTATAATCAGTTTTTTTTTTCTTCATATCATCTATTCATTGTAAATAATCATCTTATGTTAATAAATTTGTAAATATTGTAAAGGGTGTTGATTTGTTCTGATGGTTACCGTCGCCGGTACGGCCTTTCCTGTCACAGCTTTCCTATACTACTGTAACACTGTAAAATTTATACTTCATTAAATGATAATGTGTGATAAAAACGCATTATGTTTAGACTTCTCGAAGTTCCCACGAACAGATCGGCGAGTATTTCAGTACTTAAGTGGCTAAATTATGAAATGCATGGCTAGCCGCATGTTACGGACACAGTATATGATACAGGGGACGGGGGCAACCCTAGTACATTTAGGGGAAAATGACATTGAAACCTTGGATTCTCTAATGTCCTAAGGTGTGGCTGTCCATGTTAAATATGGATGTCCAACTTCACTGTCATAACTTTGTGTCTCTGTTTCCAGTCTCGACAGGAAAAGCGCATTGCCTTGAATGCAATCACCAATCGATAAACTATTACCGTAGGAACATGACTCTCTTTAAAACAAATAGGCACGTAGCCTTTAAACACTCAACTTAGAAGAGCTGCAATATCGACCAACGCAACTGAAGGCCATACATGTCTTGCTTGGACTGGAATTATCATTTACATCTACATTTCGCAATCCAAAATACGGATACAGTAATGTAAATTTGTAAAATAATACAATGTATATAGAAAAGTGCTAAAGCATTAGTTGCGGTAGAAATGATATGCAAAAGGTACTTTTATTATATATTTTTAAACATTCCAACTTCAAACTTCAACGCGATTGATTTATAATTTTAGATAAAATTAAAATTATTTTGGTGATGCAAGCTTGTACACTGCAAGAACCGTGTCCGTAATTACACGTTTTATGTACTTCTCTCCGTGGATACCGTACTGGGTGTTTTCGATTTTTTTTTTTTTTTTTTTTTTTTTTGTAATCAATTTCGTGCGGAAACAAGAGACTTGGAAATTTTACCAGAACCCTGAACAGTAGGAATCGTACAGATCACAGGCTACCGAGATAAGAATCTTGTGACGCTATACGGCTAAATGCCAAAGTGCTTTCCAGTGAAGTAGATTTCAGCCAAAAGTTATCTATGACTGGTTGTGTAGGTTTTTTTATTGTGACCTTGGCCTAATAAAACAATCTTCTGGGCATATAGAAGCACTCTATCAAGTTCGGTGACCGCAGACCCAAATGCTCTCGAGCCATTCATCGAGCATCGACTCAAAAGATAATATAACCTAATGACTAGACACACCCTACTCAGTCGACAATCAGGCCCAAACACACTCTTATATCGACATGAAACCACTTTTGTGCCCCCCCCCCCCCCCCCCCCCCCCCCAATGAGTGGTGGGGGCATATAGATTTGGTCTTGTCCGTCCGTCCGTCCGAAGTTCGTGACACGCCTAGCTCGAAAAGTATTTGATATAGATTCATGAAACCTTGCATGAGTCTTTATCATGATATGAACTTGCGCACCTCCTATTTTTCGTCTGGCTCCGCCCCCTATTTTCAGAGTTATGGCCCCTGAAATAGTCAAAAATGCACATTTTTACCTTGTGACAGGCCTAGCTCAAAAAGTATTTGATATAGATTCATGAAACCTTGCATGAGTCTTAATCATGATATGAACTTGCGCACCTCCTATTTTGCATTTAAAAGTATTTGATATAGATTCATGAAACCTTGCATGAGTCTTAATCATGATATAAACTTGCGCACCTCCTATTTTTCATTTGGGTCCACCCCCCAATTTCAGAGTTATGGCCCCTGAAATAGTCAAAAATGCACATTTTCACCTTGTGACATGCCTAGCTCAAAAAGTATTTGATTTAGATTCATGAAACTTTGCACGAGTCTTAATCATGATATAAACTTGCGCACCTCCTATTTTTCATCTGGCTCCGCCCCTTTTTTTCAGAGTTATGGCCCCTGAAATAGTCAAAAATGCACATTTTCATCTTGTGACATGCCTAGCTCAAAAAGTATTTGATATAGATTTATGAAACCTTGCATGAGTCTTAATCATGATATGAACTTGCGCACCTACTATTTTTCATTTGGGTCCGCCCCCTATTTTTAGAGTTATGGCCCCTGAAATAGTAAAAAATGTACATTTTCACCTTGTGACGCACCTAGCTCAAAAAGTATTTAATATAAATGGTTGAAAACTTGCATAAGTCTTTATCATGATAAAAACTTGCACACCTCTATTTTTTTTTTGGCTGGTTCCACCCCCAATTTTTAAAGTTATGGCCCCTGAATTAGTAAAAATATGCACTTTTTCACCTAATTATGTGCCTAGCCTAGATGTAAATTCAGGAAACCTTGCAGGAGTCTTTATCATGATGTGGCCTTGCACACTTGGCATTCTTCTTGAGAATCTTACTCTTATTACAGGGTTATGGCCCTTGAAATAGCCAAAATAGTAGATTTTTTGTTTGTGATGCTCATAGCTCAAAAAGTATAGGGCCTAGAATAATGAACCCTTTTCATATAATGTTTGTTGAGGCTATACCCCATTAAGACTGCAAACATTTGAATTATTGCCCCTTATTTGTGACAAATGTACCAGTGGGGGGCACACCCTGTGTTCTACAGACACATTCTAGTTTAATATATTAATGCAAATATGATCTTGGCCTTTTCCTTACACCTTACAATAACATATAGGGAGCATCTATTGATCTGAGGTAAATAAGCATCCTTTGAAGTCTCAAGTATATTTCATTTCTTGTCCATAACCTATATTTTATCGCACACTACAATTCGAGGGTTGAACGCAATACTGTCGTAACTCCTTTATTTAATAGGAGTTACGGCAGCATTGCGCGCAACCCTCGTATTGTTTACTGATCAAAGGCTATCACTCATCATAGTCCAAGTGTTATTCAATTATTGCTTGGAAACTATTTTCAGCGATGACTTTCGAACAAATAAAGGCTTCTACATGTATCTACAGGTAGCCATGCATTGAAGGTCGATAACCAGTAGCCCGTACAAGCCTTCTTCAGATACTGAAATCATTTTCTGTCTCGATCGAGGTCACTCATGTGGTCTTGACCATTGTCTTACTGGCCCCGCGTAGACATAGGGTCATCTACTGACCAAATGTAATCATCCTAAGACTTGCATTCTCCAGAAACCATATTCAATATAAGGTTTTGTGACTTAATTACACCTACTGATCAAGAAAAAAAAAACAAGGCAGTCTGAAAGACAGCTATAACCCCGGCCGCTGTTGTGGAAAGTGAAAGGGTTGATGGCATTGGGTGGAAGCATTGACGTTGTTAAGTATATTTTATAGTCCATGTATATGGACATCAATGAATTTGAAAATCTTTCAAGGGGTTTAGGAGATACAGAGCAGACACAAAATAGAAGTCTCAAACCTTTGACCTCGAGTCGACATTGCAGACTATGAGTTCTGCACATCGTCTTGATGAAGTGACCATTTGACCAAAGTTTCATGAAAATCCTTCAAGGGGTTTAAGAGATACAGAGCGGACACAAAATGGAAGACTCAAAACCTTGACCTTGAGCCGACATGGCTGACTCGTAAGTTCTACACATAGTCTTGATGAGGTTATCAAGGGGTTAGAAGATACAGAGCGGACACAACATGGAAGGCTCAAACCTTTGAGCCGACATGGCTGACTCATGAGTTCTAATCATTTGACCAAAGTTTCATGAAAATCCTTCAAGGTTTTTAAGTTATATGGAGCGGACACAATTGTTACGGACAGAGACCATTCCTATTGTTAACCCCAAGGGATAGATAAGGTTATTTGTTTCAAATAATAACACCTTTCACACCCTATAAACGACTGTAGCCCCCCTCTTCCTCTTGCGAGTGATCAAAACAATAAACAGACACGCGAAAGGTAAGAATCGTCTTCAAATTCATTATTTTGCTTTACACTGTATGTGTATTAAAGTTTAACGATAAGTCTAACATAAATATGTGTATATGGTGATATAATAGATGAAACTGACAGGTAATGTTTACAAAATGTTGACTAATCACACTCATTGCATGAAAATTCACTCGACCAGTCACGAAAACTGATAAAGATTACGCCAAATTGATTTGTAATCCAATTATCCATGATGCTTTTGTAATATGTATGCATACTCCATAAATATATGTAATAAAATGTTTCGTATTTATTGCGTTTTTTGAATGAAATAATTTTTTATCTAGTCTGTGTAAAAACATTAACTGTATGCCGACTTGCCAATTTGATCTGAACGCGTATTTGCGAGTGATACTGTATTCCATCTTGCGAGTACAGTAGGCGATTTATGTCCTTTAAAGGCGTCAATGAAATTTTAAATGCAAACAAAATTGTCTCTTTTGATCAGTCGTCATGTTTATAATGTCATTTAATGTCTAACTCCTCGTGCGATACTTGTACTAATCCATTGGGGTGGGGATGGAGTGTCTGTGACTCGCTATCCTACTTAATTAAATAATTAATTGAATGCTTCAGCGTCGTTTACATGCAAGTATTCGGTGTTGGTTTTATACACATATGTCACAAACTGACATACGGGCCTCAATGTATCTGTAGTGAAAATACAGGTATTGCATCATCTTTTTGTAAATTTTTGAGTTGTTGAGGTAACTGTCAGATTTTACGCATAAAATACCTCTCATGTTTTTCTGTATTTCATAAGTTGAATTTCCATGTAAATTTTATTAAATTCGGTTCAGTAACAAGAAAGTTGGTATTTTATAAACTTCAGTAACTTATGTTTTTATCCCCAAAACCACTATAACGGGCCTTAAATAGTAACTTTCAATCCGCGCCAAAGTAGTCAGATTTCCCGGCTATAATGTGATTCCCGTGAAAATGCAAATAATCAGAGTACACGCATAAGCCTTGAGTCCCATGAAATTTAGTATTTGACGGGACATTACCCTACAAATAGACTGGACTAGATATGCCTAGTGCACACCACTTTCGACATTAGAAGAATTTACATCAAATTGATATTATATTCATGCTAGCTTTTGTATTACGTTTATTTCGCATTACATCGTATTAATTTGTGATTATAAATAATAGCTGCAGTTTATCATTTCCTTATCTATAATTTTTCATCATAAACTTTTCATATCTTTTCCATACTTTAACTTTAGACTTGTTAGTAATTTTAGAAATAATGGAAGTAATAAGTGACGTATTCTAATCACGTGACGTATGAACTTAGTAGCACATAATATTTTGTATAAGTAGCACGTATTATTTATGGGAGCCTATGGAGGTATGGTGTACCCAAAGGAGCAGTTTTATGCCCTTACTTATTTGTTTTGCTATGGTGCTTACCATATGTTATATATTTTAGCTTCTTCCACCAGACAACTTTTACCTGGTGATGCTGTCACGACCCGGAAGTACACTACCCGAGGTTCATTTGTCTTCACTCGCCTGGATGTGATTTTCCCAGCGCAGAGCTTTTGTCCCATGGTTGTGCCGTAAACTGCAAAGACGATGATTTTTGTGATCCACTGAAGTCAGCTCAGGGATGCAATCACCTACCATCATAGGGAGCCAAAACGGAGTCAACGAATTCACGGTTTAAAGGTACTTTATTTGAAGATATTTTGTATTCTTGTGCTACTTAATGTTCCAAGTTAACGGAAACATCTGTGTCAACGAACAGTCAGTGTTAGAACTTTACACTTCACAAAAGAGTTACTGAGCTCAGATTTTTTTCTTTCTTTCTTATAATAAGATTTTTGTTTCACTTTTCATTTATTCATTGTAAATAATCATTTTCTGTAAATAAATTTGTAAATATTGTAATGGGTGTTGATTTGTTCTGATAGTTATTGTCCCCGGTACGTCCATCCTGTCACAGCATATACTATCATAAAATACGAATTAGAAACTGAAAGTATAAACAGGGTCCCTACTATTTCATGCAAGAAATAAACCGTCGATTCCCTACGAAAATCACGGTTATCTGACGATTTTAAAATAAATATGAGATGAGACAGGAGGGGACTATAGGTTGACTCCCGTCTGTCTGTCCGTCTGCAACAAAATGATCCTCTGATTTTTAAAAAGAAACTATTTCACCCGCAAGTATCCTGCGAATAAACGTATAAATAGAAAAGGATAACGAAAACATTACCGGGAAAGTCGATTAAGTCCTTATTAGTAATTCAGAGTTTACTTCATGGTAAACCAGTCAACATGATTCAAAAGTAGTACAACTATTTTGTCACGGATGGCCTAATGGTTTACCTACCCGAGTCCCCCTTCCTCAATAATAACATAAACATGTTATCGTTATAAATACCGTGCGCGAGTAGTACAGCCGTCGTGATTACTACCTGTCAAGATTTACTGCTATTTCTCAGGTTAGAAATAATTTACATTTGATAGTGATAACACGTCAGGAGTCTGTCCTTGCGGATTTGACCTGGTGACCTAGTTTTTTGAGCCCTGATTACCCAATATCAAACTCGTCTAAGATTCATTGATGCATTATGACCAAGTTTCATTAAGATTGGACCAAAAGTGTGACCTCCTCAGTGTTAACAGTCAAATTGTTGACGACGGACGAGTACGACGCACACAGGTGATCACAAAAGCTCACCTTGAGCACTTCTTGCTCAGGTTAGGTTTTCCTCTAGTGCACTTCTGCTTGTAAAATGGGAACTTATTTCATTCGCAGAATGTATTTTCAGTAAAATAAGACAAGTTTCATGTTAAAGTTCGTGTGTTTATGGCAAATACAAAGACAAAACTAAAATAAATGCTGTTTACTGTGCGACGCTATCAAAAAAGCGATTCACAAAGGATTAGTAGATTCAGTCTGTCGCCGTTTCACTCCAAATCACCCCATTCACTGTTCATATTTTCACATCTTATCAATTGTAGTTGCGATTATATACTGGTTTCAATGGTTTGAAATTCTAGAAAGTATAGAATTGTATGCGACACATTGTCTAATTATGGTCTCATGATGGTGAACATTTGTGCCAAGTTACTTCAAAATCCCTTAATGCATAAAGAAGTTACGGCACTGACACAAAAAAAAAAGCAGACCATGTTTCACCTTTAGGTGTTACTTTAAAAAGAAAAAGGAAAATAATAAGATGGACATTAAGTACATATTGCCGATGTTTGTACGTAATCTTTGAGAGAGGTAGGTGTAATAGCATTGAAGTAATTGCACAACCAAATATATGAGGACACATATACAAACAGACCGAACAGACAGACCGCATGTTGACTGCTATATTCCACCCTCCTTCAAACTTTGTTTGCGGGTTATAATTATGAAGAAGTACTACAGGACCATAGGAAACGCCGATATTTTATAAAGAAGTCACTCACAAACAGGCATACAGTCTTTTTACGAAACTCGCAAGGACTTGTACAGTATTTAAGCAAGCACGCATACAATCAGGAAATAACACCGAATCTTCTTTCATTGACGGTATGAACATATTGGAGAATTTATCAATGATTTTATTTTATTTTAAACCAAACTAGTATTGTTTCTTCATCCATGAAACAGTGAAATTTACATGTAGGTCAGTCTTCAAGCAAGAAAATAAGTACTTTTGACGCCGACAATGTATAATTCTGGACAAAATCAGTGATCAATCAAGTTTTTTGCTATAATTCTACCTGTCATCAGACTAACACATTATATACAGAAACAAATCATGTTCAGCTTCCAATAAAATGTAAATATACATATCTTCAAAGCAAATCAGTCACTTTAAAATGTTATTTTTTAACTTTTAGCTGTCAGTTTATTGTTTTGATCACTCGCAAGAGGAAGAGGGTGCTACAGTCGTTTATAGGGCGTGCCTTTGCACAAAATGTAATTTTCACAAGAAAATATAATTAATAACATTTGTTTTCAAATCAGATCACGTGCATCTTTGCACAAAAATATAACTAAATAACATTGTTTCAAATGAGATCAGGCGCACTTTACACAAAAAGTAATTTGCGCAAGAAATATAACTAATAACATTTGTTTTCAAATAAGATCACGTGCACTCTTGCACAAGAAATCTAACTAAAATATTTGTTTTCATTTACGATCACGTGCACTTTTGCACAAGAAATATATCTAAAATATTTGTTTTCAAATACGATCACGTGCACGTTGCACAAGAATTCTAACTAAAACATTTGTTTTCAAATATGATCGTGTGCACTTTTGCGCAAGAAATATAACTAAAATATTTGTTTTCAAATACGATCACGTGCACTTTGCACAAGAATTCTAACTAAAACATTTGTTTTCAAATATGATCGCGTGCACTTTTGCACAAGAAATATAACTAATAACAATTTTTTTTAAATAAGATTGCGTGCACCTTTATGCAAAATGTATAACTAATAACATTTGTTTTCAAATACGATCACGTGTACTTTGTATAAGAATTCTACGAAAAACGTTTGTTTTCAAATATGATCGCGTGTACTCTGCACAAGTAATATAACTACTAACATTGTTCTTAAACAGATCACGTGCACTTTTGCACAAGAAATATAACTATAATATTTGTTTTCAAATACGATCACGTGCACTTTGCACAAGAATTCTAACTAAATGAGATCAGGCGCACTTTACACAAAAAGTAATTTGCGCAAGAAATATAACTAATAACATTTGTTTTCAAATAAGATCACGTGCACTCTTGCACAAGAAATCTAACTAAAATATTTGTTTTCATTTACGATCACGTGCACTTTTGCACAAGAAATATATCTAAAATATTTGTTTTCAAATAAGATCACGTGCACTTTTGCACAAGAAATATAACTATTAACATTGTTCTTAAATAAGATCGCGTGCACATTTACGCAAGAAATATAACAAATAACATTTGTTTTCAAATAAGATCACGTGCATTTTCGCACAAGAAATATATCTAATAACATTTATGTTCAAACAAGATCACGTGCACTTTTGCACAAGAAATCTAACTGTTAACATTTATTTTCAAATAAGATCACGCGCACCTTTGCACAAAAATAAATTTGCACAAGAAATGTAACTAATAACATTTGTTTTCAAATACGATCACGTGTACTTTGTGTAAGAATTCTAAGAAAAACGTTTGTTTTCAAATATGATCGCGTGTACTCTGCACAAGTAATATAACTACTAACATTGTTCTTAAATAAGATCACGTGCACTTTTGTACAAGAAATCTAACTAAAACATTTGTTTTCAAAAACGATCACTTGCATTGTGCACAAGAATTCTTACTAAAACATTTGTTTTCAAATATGATCGTGTGCACTATGCACAAGAAATATAACTAATGACATTTGTTTTTAAATAAGATCACGTGCACTTTTGCACAAGAAATATAACTACTAAGATTTTTTTAAGATAAGATCGCGTGCACTTTTACTTAAGAAATATAACTAATAACATTTGTTTTCAAATAATGGCAAATGCACTTTTGCACAAAAATATAACTAATAACAATTGTCTTCAAATAAGATCACGTGCATTTTCGCACAAGAAATATATCTATTAACATTTGTTTTCAAACAAGATCACGTGCATCTTTGCACAAGAACTATAACTAATACAATTATCTTCAAATAAGATCTTGTGCTCCTTTGTATAAGAAATCTAACTTAACATTTCTTTTTAAATAAGATCACGTGCATCTTTTGCACAAGAAATATATCAACTAACATTTACTTTCAAAAACAAATCACGAAAACGTTCCCACAAGAAAATAGCTAATAACATTTGTTTTCAAACAAGATAACGAGCACCTTTGTACAAGAAATATAACTGATAACATTTGTTTTTTTTTTAATAAGATCATGCGCATCTTTGCACAATAACTATAGCTAATAACGTTTGTTTTCAAACAAGATCACGTGCATCTTTGCACAAGACATGTAACTACTAGCATTTGTTCTCAAATAAAATTGTGTGTACCTTTGCATATAAAAAATAAAACTGTTATTAAATAAAAACACGTGCTCCTTTGTACAAGAAATCTAGCTAAAACATTTGTTTTCAAACAAGATCACGTGCACTTTTTGCACAAGAAATATATCTAATAACATTTGTTTTCATACAAGATCACGAGCACCTTTGTACAAGAAATATAACTATTAACATTTATTTTCAAATAAGATCACGTGCATTATTGCACAAGAAATGATAGGATCACGAAAACCATTGTACAAAATAATTAAGCAATGTTTGCCCCAAACAAAAGCAGGTATATATCAGTGCACTTGAAATTTGTTTTCAGAAAAGAAATGAACACGTACATCATAGCACAAGAAATTATGATCAGGCTCATCTTTGCCCAAGAAATGTAACTGAAAAACATTTGTATGAAAGTAAGATCACATGCAACACTGCACAATAAATTTGAAATTGATTTTTGTTGTTTTTGTTGTTTCGCAGATATGGCCACGTGCATCACTGCACAAAAAATTTCATGTGTACCATTACCCAAGAAATTTGCTACTACGGAATTAATTCGTATCTTCCTTTCTATGCAAACAGCTCTCCCTGAGTTATGTCATTAAGCTTTGATTTACTTGACCCTTGTTTGTTTATGCAAGTGGCTGTGACTGTATTATCTGTAAATATCAAGCATATCTTTACAAAAAGACTGTAATGCTATTAAAAACTGCCCTAAGCTCTAGGTGGTTCCTGTTTATATCCCATTGACCAATTCATTTACAGTACTCCAACCCTCTAGGGAAGATTCTGTGAAAAGTATGGGGTACTGCAGGGACAGCAAATGTTTCAGCAAAAACCCAACTCTTTTCTGCATTGTTCCGCCACATTTACGCTTTAATAAGCATCTTTAAGATTGCAGCTTTGCTAAGTATAAACATGGTTTCATCAGTAAAATAGCAGATTTGAGCGTTTCCATTTTAAAATGTTTCGAATCAATATATTCATTTAATCTTTAAGATCAATAGAACTAAACCGTCTTTTTTATGCCTGATAAACACATCTGAATATCTAAAATCCGGAGTTCTTTTGTTTTTTGTTTTTTTAATACATGATCATGTGCATCATTTCGCCAATATTCTGTCATTGATATACTTTTCCCTGCCAAATAAGATCTCATTGCACGAAAAAATATGATCACGTGCATTCTTGCACAAGAAATTTATAACTGAAAAACATCATTTTCCAAACGTGACCACACGTATAACTCACAAACATTAGTTCAGAAAGTTTATCTATTTCTTTTTTTATTTTCAAAAATTTCATCACGTGCGTAATTGCACAAAACATATGCTATTGAAATTTTATTCCTTTTAATACTTCCTATCACGTGTTTCCATGCTGACAAAACCATGCCACGGGATTTAATTGGTTTATTTTATCCTTTGCACCCATAACATAATATTTTTGGTATTTTGGCATCTTAGCACACAAAAAACTACAACAACACAACAAGCACTGTCAACAGTTTTGAGTCCTCAACAAAACACCTAAATGCACATGTCCCTACATCACTTTTACTTGAATATCCTTCACTTGCAACTGTAACACCGTCTTTCAGGCAAAGATTCAATTAAATACGTAAATCACCTCAGACTGCCAATAACATTATATACCACCAGTTACACGTGCGACAACACAAATAAACTTCACGGTTTTGATCGCCACATAGCATTCTTTATATTTCGTTGTTAAAAAAAATAATTAAAAAAAACCATCTACTTTCTGTACATAATAATACCATTTACCTGTGCCAGTAGCACTACCAACGTTCGTTACTCAAAACCTAATTCTAGTAGCATACTCTAGTAACATTTTGAACAATTTCTACTAGTTGCAGTGTACATTCAGACTATTTTCTAACATATAACAAATAATTTCTCAATTTGTTTATATTTCAGTAACAAAACAATGGCTACGCTTCCAGTAAATATAACAGAAACTATGAGGGAAAAACTCAAGTTGACAGTCTATCATGGCAACAGACTCTTTTTAATACATTGATCTACCAGTTATATGTGCTAGTTCATGAAATTGAATATACACGTATATTATATACATTATAACTTACATTCCCTACAACTGTGATTAAATCTCGTCGACACATTTTGTGCATTAGACTACTTTCAAAACACCAACTGAAAAACCAAACAATTTAGTTCTGACAAATAAAAGAAATATTTGATATCAGACCTCTCGTCAGTCACTTTACTCTCATATATTACAATTTTTAATCACTAATCTTTAGCATCTCATATTAGTCTAGTTGCAATAATGAAGAAAATAAACATACCGGTTCGATCCACTTTTCCTTATTCCTATCACCTGTCATCGTCTACCTTACCTTTTACTTTTCCATAGATATTTAATACATACATATTTAATTTCATCACTATGTTTATATTAGCCGGGGAGCCAAGGCATGAAATAATGGATTTACCTGTCCGGTCATGCTATAGTCAGTTTTTATACATAGTATGAAAGTACAAAGTCTCGCGGATCAGAAAAATTGGGCCTGCAAAACAAAAGTTCTTGCAAAATTTGAGAATATCAAGGGGAGATAACTCTGTATATTTGCAGTTTTTTAAGATTCAAATCGTGTTTTTACTAACAAAACATAGCACCATGTTTCTAAAATCAGTTCAGATATATATCTTTTAACATTGCTTTTACGCATAAGGCTTATGCTTGAAAAATACGCAAAATGTACTCATTTTATATACATTTTATTATAAGATTTGGCACCTAAAATACCAGAGAATAAAATGAAAACATTTAACCTAAAATTTACAGTAAGAAGAAGTAACCTTTAAAATGGTCTTATTTCTCAAAGTCATTTATTAATACCGCTGCGAAACAGTCTGCTAGAACAGAAAATCATCTAAATATTCTAGTTCAGGTCTGGCTAAGAAATACACAAATCCGGGGTATTTTATGTACCCCACCCACTTTATATAAGGCAAAAAATGTATAATAAAAATATTCGACCAACAACCAAGAATATATATTTTTGACCATATAAAGCTGGAAGAGGGGTATTTAAAAGATTTTAAACAGAAAAAGGGGGTAGAAAAAGCTAAGTATTTTACAACCGATAATTAGAATAAACAACCCGTTATTAAATAAGAGCAACACCAATGAAAGGCGATGAAACCTTTTCTTGTAAACTATTCATTTAGAAAGTAATTTATTTAAATACTCTTTCGTGCAATCTAGTTCGGGTTTGGCTAAGAAATACGCTTATACGGGGTTGTTTATGTACCCCACCCACTTTATATAATGCAAAAAATGTATGATAAAAATATTCGACCAACAACTAAGAAGATATATTCTTTTATAACGTATACAATATAATTTATATTTTTGACCATATAAAGCTGGATGAGGGGTATTTAAAAGATTTTAAATAGAAAAAGGGGGCAGGAAAACCTATGTATTTTACAACCAATAATTAGAATTAACAACCCGTTATTAAATAAGAGCAACACTAATTAAAGGCGATGAAACCTTTACTTACAAACTGTTCAGTTGGAAAGTACTTTAATTAAATACTCTTTCGTGCAATCTATATGTATATCCATTGCTACTCCTTTGAAATCAAGAAAAGAGAGACAAGGTATTATTGCCAAAGACAATTGTTATGTCTAACATTAACTTGTATCAGCTACATTTAAACGATGCTGCTGCACGCATGTCCAGTAAACAACCGACCAAGTGGCTTATCATAATCGGGACACATAGAGGGCACTTGAAATAGTTATACATGTATAAGTGACCGGTCAGTTTTATAACAGTGGTTCAGGTAGTTATTTAAGTACATGTACATGTCTGTATAGTTCTGTTATAAGTGATGGTAGATATTTATGTGCTGTATAACATTAATACCAAGAAAAGGCAGTCATCAATGCCGTAGGGTTAGTTCTTGCTTGGGATAAGTACCAGTGGCACAGATAACATTTGAGCCGCGCCATGAGAAAACCAACATAGTGCATAGAGCATAGCGCAGACTAGTCGGGATCCATAATGTTCGCTAACGGTTGGTCTAATTCCAATAGGCTTTGAAAGCGAACAGCTTGGATCCTGACCAGACTGCACCGATGCGCAGGCTGGTCTGGATCCATGCTAATCGCAAAGCCACTATTTTGGTTTTCTCATGGCACGGCTCATTTGGCTTAAACATATAATAAAATGTATCCGAAATGGCAGTTCTTTGTGGGGCTTGCCTAAGGAAGCGGTATTGGAAAAAGTTAAATCGGGATAAGCCTGACAACAACCAATATAAAGATAATGTTGTCTAATCAGGGCTGAAGTTGTTAGCAAAACACATTCAAAATGCAGGTCGCTGCATAAAAAATCCACCTGAAACTCGGCTGGACCTTTTAGTTCGTTTTCGCGTCTAGCCGTATTTATATATGCCATCTGCATTGAAAGCGACTTGACACATCACTTTCGTGGCATCACACTGAATGTGAAACCGTCACTGATATGACCTGCCATGAAGCTACTGTTCTTGACCTATGCATCACAGGCATATCAATGCCAAGCGTTATTTCTGTTGGATAGACTATAGTCAGGATCAGAGTAACTGCTGTGCACAGTGGAAATATTGCCTATTTTTTGTGGTATTTAGGCCTAGTCAGCCGCAAAGAACAGTCTTCAATTCATTTTTCACAGAAGGAAGAACATGAAGTGATGAATGCGTGTGACATTTAGTATGTGTCTAAAAGAAATAAATATAAACGCACAGAAGAAGATGAAAAAATAAAGAAATGAAAAGTATATTAAAAATACAAAAAATAATAAAAACAAAAAGGAAAACAAATTACATCCTCATCGCTAGTGGCATGCAGATTACCTGGTGTGTCGCAAGTATGTTAAAGCACATACTTGCCAATCTACTGCAACAAACAACCAGGATAAGCCAATAAATTAACCCAACGAATAATAATGAATTCACAGTATTTAGTTCTCTCACTACTATAAATGTATAACATGCTTATATGTACCCTTTCAAACATTTGTATAGTATCTGAGTTACAAACAGATGTAAAAATATGTGACTATCAATTTATTAAAAATGAATATAAAAAATATTGGTTACTTTACATTTGGGAACACCCTGTAGTTATATTTTTTGTTTAAAAGTACTGTTCCACCCCTTGCATCAACACAAAAGTCACAGAAAATGTGTATAATTAATATCTACATATGCTGGTCAAATATGGTTTTGATGCACGGGTGGGAACAATGTTTTATAAAGCAAAACACTTTTTATATCTATGTAACAGGGTACGTAATTCTATTTAGAATAAAAATCACCGTTTTATGAAACAAATATTGAAAATTTGACTTTAAGAAATAATCTCAAATATGTATTTTGATGCCATATATAATTAAATACTTATTACTTACTAGTAGTGGTTTATTTTTCACTCTTGGAGTAGGCACATTCATATAGAAAGTGTCTGAAGTCCTTTCACCATATGTTTTTCTAGCAGGACATTCGTCAGTAATGCCATGTGTTCATGAGCACGTGCAAAATATGCAATATTGGTCAAAACGCCTAAAGAGGTTACTTTGGCCGCGAGTCGGCCAAAAATAAATTTATAATTAGCTGCAGTACCTATTCAAATGTCGGTATGTGAAATTGCTTGTGAATACATGTATTATTAACAAAATAGTAATACAATATAAACTGACCGATTAGGAATTTAGTTGAATGTATATGTTCGGGCTTTCCACAATTTGACCCTATCTTGGCCAAGATTAAATAAAGACAATCATTTTCACCACGCCACGTTTGGTGTAACGTGGGTAAAAGATGTGGCCTAGCTGATACTGCTGAAAATGACTGCTTAAAGCCATGTAGGGAAAACGAGCTCCGCCCCTCGAGACCATGATTTTTTAACAAAACAGAAAAAAAATGAAGGAATTTGGAATGGGGTCAATAAAATCCCATTCACATGTTGGATAATATTCCTACATGGTTTCATGACTGTGTAAATTTATTTTGTCGGGTTTAACGTCGCACCGACACAATTATAGTTTAAGAGTCAGCGCCCTTAAACACTCGGCCACGATTATTTGGCACTGCAACTGAAACACAACCATCAATTTTACGTATGTGTAGCTAACTTTTCTGGATTCTGTACCAGTACTTATATATGTGTAGTGAATTGTGGCCTTTGATCAGCGATGGAAGGGGTCGCCGACAGGCAGAAGTAACGTCACCGAAGCAGCACGCGGGGATTCCAGCCAACCAGCGTCAGTCGAGTCCCAGCATTCATACTGTCTAGACGTATTTCTGTATATTCCGGCATCGATCTGCTCCAGCCTCGAGAATATCGGC
The DNA here is from genome assembly GCF_021730395.1 of Mercenaria mercenaria. Classification (NCBI taxonomy): domain Eukaryota; kingdom Metazoa; phylum Mollusca; class Bivalvia; order Venerida; family Veneridae; genus Mercenaria; species Mercenaria mercenaria. The sequence continues at coordinate 12,591,704 of NC_069362.1, read as the reverse complement.
TGTAAGTAGTGGTTTCTGTGTTTGTACTGTCCATCCTTGGTACCTGATAAGCTTTAAAGCCAGATATCATTGTATTCTTGTATTATCGGCATCCTGTATAGTGAAAAATCACTATATTGATGTCAGAGTGGTTTTCGGGCCCACGTAGCAATACGTCAACTTTCCAAAGTTTTTGGGTGAGAGTAGGGTATTAGCGGCTCGAAACACATCGCCGCTATTGTCCAAAAATCCCCATTTCCCTAGGAATTGTCGTGCTTAATGTGTTTTCAACCACTTAGGTTATTTTACCCCCGGACCTTACGGGCCCGGGGCACTACCAGCTATAAACTTATAGCGTACCGGGAGGTCATCCCGGTGTGGGGAATTTAATAGGGGAGGTTGAAATAGGTTTCTTTAATATTTCTGTTTTGTATTTGTGACTTTTTGGTATAAAATAAGTCTATAAATTTGGGCAGGGAAACCGCTGCGCAGAACAGCTGCGCGCGGGACGCTGCGTGGTCCCGGCTTCCGGTTTCTTTGCGCAACCATATTGCGCATAGCTACCGTTCGCCTTCCGCAATATTATATTGTCCGCTGTTTGTTTTTGTATTAAATTGTTAAAATAATTGCTTTGTGACTTGTTTTGTATATTGTGTATCTACCATGGACCATCACACTCAAACGTCGGGTAGTACCGACCCGATCTTTATAAATTTTACCGAGCTACACCACATGAGGTCGATGATCCCGGGAGGGGGCAAAGGCAATCGCCGTGCATAGAAAAATGTACGGCAACATAGAGTATGATATGTTCGTGCAATTGCCTAACCTCAGCATTGGGGAGGATATTATCAAGAGGATAATGTTTACTGACAATTATGATTTGGGTGGTTCATTTGAGTGGGAAGAGGAGGAATTTGATATTTAGGGGGAAGAGGAAGGGTTAGAAATTTTAGACTGTGGTGAAGACACTACAATCAAAGACAAATACTTACAAAATTCTACCCTCGTAATTAGGGCTACACCCTTCCCCAGGGAGCAAACAAAAAAGAACACCCCTTGTGAAACGCCAGGGGAGTTGAAGGCTCAATGTTCTCTTTTCAAGATTAATTGTTTTAATCATGAAAATCCCGGTCGACCTGGGTATGGGGATCTAGGGAACAATACTCAGAGTTTATGGTGCTAAAGCGTCCAATATTCAGGGGCTTTGTCAAAGCAGAGTTGGCCAGGATGCCCCACCTACACACGGGGAGGGCACTTGGGCTTGCCAACCTTTGTTCACTAAAACTGGTACATACCCAGGTACCTTGGGACACAGCGGTCAGGTCCTGTCTGGAGCACCAGTATATCAGTTGGTGGGTACAACACCTACTACACCCCCACCTCGGATATCCCAGACCGGGGCACCGCCCACGGGGTCAACTGAAACTACTTCACCAGGGTACCCACCAGTTCCGGCACCTTGGCGGCTTTCACCAGCAAATCCAGCCTATAAGAGACCAAAGACAAGCTTCCCAGACGCCTGGCAACCTCTTAGTTCAATGCCATCAGTGGGGGGTCCACCTGGGACTACTCAAAATGCATGGTGTTTATCTACAGTGACAGCCGTGCGTGGAGGCTTACCCGCTGCCACTGCTCCTCCTTGGCACCCTCCACCTGCAGCACAAACAGTGGGGGACGCCCCCGCACTACCCCCTTTACCTTTACCTTGGAATCAGGTTAGTGGGGGTCCACCCCAGGTAATCCAATCCAGTTTGGGACTACCCCCGGGATGCCGGGGGCAACCGCCCATGTAGATAACCAATACCACCCAAGCCCTCATACACCATGTCAATCAGGTCCGGTTTAGAAATCCTACCAGATGGTATATGCCACTTTGGTGTGGGGATAACCCTCATAAGCAGCGTCACTTTGATTCTCATGGGGTTCCTCACACAGGGACTCTGCCCCCGAGGTCCGAGGGCAGCTCCAATACACCAAACAATATAAGCCCAGATGGGAACAGTTTCATGTGGACTATGTCGCCCGGAAATGGGGACAACGCCCATTCACAAAGTTACGTAGTCCAAGATCAGAATCCTAGCATGCGCGATATTTCAGAGCAGAGTGGGGAAAACCCCCATTTGCAAAGTAACTCCGATTCATATATACCCCAGACTGTTGATACCGCATGGTCTAATTCGTCACAGCTTTTGCAGAACAGTGACTGGGTCTGGGAACTAATTTTAGATCAGGGGAATTTTGGGGACCCCAATTCATCTCATAGTTTGTATGGTCCCCAACAACCGAGGTCACCAGGTTGTTTTACAAAGCCAACCCAACGTCAGGCTTCTCTTGAGAAATGCTATTCCCGGCAATGCCCTATGACCTCAACCCCTATGAAAACGGCGATAATCAGTACATTAAGCAAGTTGGCCAAAACATTAAGCCCTGTAAAACAGAGCAAAAGATTGTGCAAGACAGATTATGATAATTTACACAAGTTATTTATCGAACCGGGTCAACATGCTGTACATAGGCCTATTAAAAATTAGTCCCAAGATAAATCTGAAGATTCCTTATTGGAAGCCTTGGTAGAAAGTGCTTTATATATTGAATGTCAAACCCAAAAGGTAGAAGCCGAGAGCAAATCCGCTCGTACCGAAGTTGAGGGAATTAATGCTAAACGGTCCCACTATACTAAGGAAAGGTGTCAGACCAGTAATGCAGAGTCCCTTGACCCGTTTCCAAATGCTAAAGTTGAAGGTCAGACCCTACATAACGAGGCTAAGGGTCAGTCCCTAAATACAAAGGTCGAGGGTCAGTCTTGTACTAAGGTAAAGGATCAGACTACCTATACAGAGGCAAAGGGTCAGCCCTCGTGTTATGTTGGGGCTCAGTTCGTTAACAGTGAGAAAGAGCCCTTGTATAACAGCGTGGGTCAGAACATTAAAAGTGAAGTTGAGCCCTTGTACACTGTCGAGGGTCAGTACACTAAAACTGAGGTTAAGCCCTTGTATAATCACATGGAGGGCCAGTATGATAAAACTGAAGTGGAATCCTTTTATACTGTTGAGGGTCAGTCAATTATTACTGAGGCTGAGGGCCAGTCTGATAAAACTGTGGTCAGTGGTCAGTCCCCAATAAGTTTGGTCAAAGATCTGTCCCAAGAGACTGAGGGCAAAGAGGAACAGTGTCAAGATAGGAATGGTTACCGGCTTGATAAACCTATTCTTTCGAATGATGACCTAGAACAGTTTTTTCAGTATCTGGATGAGAAACATCTGGAACTCTCACTAGAGGCTAATAATGCATCACCCGAATGTTCACCCTGTGGAAATGTGACCCACAGGGAGGATAATACCCTACATGTAATGGGGGTGGAGTAAGTCCCCAACTTAATTTACCACAGGGTACCGGGCCTAACACCTACTCCGAAAGCACGACATGCCCAGATATTCAGCCTAATCAAGGTGGAGAAAGTCTTTGTAAATTAGGTAAGGGAGAGGATAGTGCTGTTAAATGGCCGGATTGTCAAGGTGACCTTGCTTTATTGACAGAATCACACTGTGAAACTGTGACCAGTAGGGATGGGGATATTCTGCTGACAGAATCACCCTGTGGAACTGTGACCCACAGGGTGCGGAATATTCTGTTGTCGGAATCACCCTGTAGAACTGTGACAGACAAGGAGGGGAAGGCCTAATTGACAGAATCACACTGTGAAACTGTAACCAATAGGGATGGGGAAATTCTGCTGACAGAATCACCCTGTGGAACTGTGACCCACCGGGTGGGGAATAACCTATTGACAGAATCACCCTGCAGAACGGTGACCCAGAGGGAGTGGAATGCCCCATTGACCGAATCACCCTGTATAACGGTGACCCGCAGAGAGAGATATGGTCTGGCCATTTCCTCAGCAGTTGTTATGGGGACTCGTACAGCACCTTGTGGTACTGTGACCCACAGGGAGGGGAATGCCCAATTAACAGAATCTCCCTGTGGAAATGTGACCTACAGGGAGGACAATATTCTATCGTCAGAACCACCTTGTGAATCAATAACACACAGGGAGGGTAGGGCCTACTGATAGAATCACCCTGTGGAACTGTGTCCCATAGGGAGGGGAATATTCTATCGACAGATTCACCCTGTGAATCAAGGACACGCATGGAAGGGGAGGCTCTATTGACAGTATCACCCTGTGTAACTGTGACAGACAGGGAGGGGAATTTCCTATTGACAGAATCACCCTGTGTAACTGTGACACACAGGGAGGGGAATGCCCTATTGACGGAATCACCCTGTGTAACCGTGACACAGAGGGAGGGGAATGCCATATTGACAGAATCACCCTGTGTAACTTTGACACAAAGGGAAGGGAATGCCCTATTGACAGAATCGCCCTGTATAAGAGTGACTTGCTGGGAGGGAAATGTTATCACCATTTCTTTAGCAGATGTTATGAAAACACTTACATCATGGGCAGTACTTCTAGCAGGGAATACAGGGGCAATACCTCCCGCGGATGTAGCAGAGTCACCTTTAGAACTGCCCTGTGGAAGTATGACCCACAGGGAGGGGAGTATTCCAATCATTCCCTCAAAAAATGTTACGGGGACGGCACTGGCCTCTGGAATAGCGGCTGACAGGGGAGGAAACATAACTGCAACACCTTTGGCAGAGGTAGTGGGGCCATATGGGGATTTACTCTGTGGAATTGTGACCCACAGGGAAGGGAATATATTGAAAATACCTCCGGCAGCTTTGGTGGAATCTGGGGAATCATCCTTCAAAGCTGTCCAGGCCAGGCTAGTTTCCCAAGCGGATAATGGTCATGTGGACACGCCTAGGACTGTTGTGGGGAGTAGAGCAAGGGATACCTGTGACACAGAAAGCCAAGTGATAAGACAGCGCTCGTATCAAGTAATTGCGGGTTATTTACCCTTAGGTTCAAATACGGGTTTCAATCAGGGTTTGGTCGGCAAGGGTGACCTACCCGGTTGCCAAGAAACCTCACTTGTCTCACCCATGCCACAATATCATGTAGGGCCAAACCTACGGTTGTCTATGTTAGTGGCCTTTCACAGCTGGAGGCCTCCAGCTGTTGAGGCTATATTGGAGTGTTCTGTAGGACTGGAGCCTGGTACAACACTAGATGGGCAGAACCGGGTACCAGAACCTACAGACCAGTCCCGGTCGTCTGGTAAGTAGGGCTGGGTTGGTACCAGCCATTTGGGTGGGGGGAAGTCAGGGATCACCCTGATACGTATATATAAAATGGTTTCACTGGTTGTCGGGGATCACCCCCGATGTAATGTATATGATCAAGTGCACATATTAAATGCATTCTGTCTGAAGAGGTAAATCGGGGATCACCCTGATACGTATATATATATAAAATGGTTACCCTTGGTATCTTGAATCATCCTGATATAAATCAGGGATCACCCTGGTACATATAAAATGGGTACTCTGGTTGTCCCAATGTATTATGTATAAAATATATATGCAGTCTATCTAAAAGGGGTACTCCAGTGTGTCAAAGCCAAATATTTCTTACTCTGGCATAGACGTACAGGGATGTACTTTTAGATTGAAGTTGAAACCTTTCCATATGAGTGAGGGTCAGAAGAACCCAGTTTTGACCAAGGTTAGTAATTTGCCCTGTAGAACCCTGGGACTTCATCTCCATTGGAAAAGTAGGTCTAAGACTTTGGCCTGTTTATTTGGGCTAATGATTTTCCCTTTAACTCAGTGCCAGACCTTGGCCCCATGCATTCTACAATAATGCAGTGTAGATTGCTTCTGACAACTCGCCAGGATTAATAAATTCCAGGGGAGGATTGGATGGTACCCTCCTAGGGAATTTAGGTCCTGTATGCCCGGGGTGCCCCCCGGGACATATGAAATACAGATTAAGACTACTGGCAATATGCTGAAGAGCTCGTATTTCCCATATCCTAAATATATATCTGTCTGCACTGCTTTCAGGGACCCACTGATCTCGTTAGCCATGCAGTGGCTGCATACCTACCCGTACCACTCTTTCAGCATAAACAATGAGGCAGGAAATTACGACACCGACCAGTTAGACTGGTTAATCTATAGAGTATTCCACGGGTCGTTACTGTGTGAATCAAACCTTTCACATTTGCCCGTCGTGGAATATTTGTTTAATGTCTTATCCCTTTGGCATCATTGCTGTTGATGCCACACCTCCTGGGGTTTCCCCCAGGATCCCTAATGACCAGCCTATAGGGTATTCTAGGGGTCGTTACTGTGTGAATCAAACCTTTCACGTTTGCCCTTTGTGGAATACTTGTCTAATGTCCCATCCCTTTGGCATCATTGTTGTTGATGCCACACCGCCTGGGGTTCCCCCCAGGATCCCTAATAACCAGAAGCTGTGGAAATGCTAACAGGTTGATTTCCTGAAATGAAACAAAGTCAGATCATGGTGCTCTACCTTTCAGTTATTTAATTATTATGTCACCCGTTTTATTTATGTTGTTCAAGAAGTCATTACACTTCTGGGGGGGGGGGGGGGGGGGGGGGGGGGGGGGGGGGGGAGGGTTGCTTTATCTTATTCTCGTATGCAGGCTGGGTCAAACACTTAAAACATGCTGGAGTTATGATGTATTCTAGAAACCTAACGCCGTTTGATTGTTAAAGATTAATTGCAGAGTTGTCCCTGTTGTTTTCTTTGGGACACTTGTTACTTTAGGTATACCCTTCTTTATCCACCGGGGCAATAGATACCCCTGGGGGTTACTCTTAATGAGGCAGTTCATGCATTCTCGCCTGAAACCCAAACTTGGCTTGAATTTTTGGTTAGCTAGGCTCTTGCCTACACCTGTTAGTAGGTCACAGTGCTTCACTGTAACACACTTAAAAGCTAGGGTTAATCCCTGACATCAGCCTTACCCCCGGGGAGTCACTAATATTCAACCCCGGGGACCTGGTTTATAAGAAAGGAAGGAGTGTAGTGAATTGTGGCCTTTGATCAGCGATGGAAGGGGTCGCCGACCTGCAGAAGTGACGTCACCGAAGCAGCACGCGGGGATTCCAGCCAACCAGCGTCAGTCGAGTCCCAGCATTCATACTGTCTAGACGTATTTCTGTATATTCCGGCATCGATCTGCTCCAGCCTCGAGAATATCGGCTGTAAGTAGTGGTTTCTGTGTTTGTACTGTCCATCCTTGGTACCTGTTAAGCTTTAAAGCCAGATATCATTGTATTCTTGTATTATCGGCATCCTGTATAGTGAAAAATCACTATATATGTATTCCAGAAGTAGATGACGAATGATTTCAGACACATCTTTATCAAATCGTATTCTGTTGCATTTCCATGATGGTAATTAATTATACACGATTTGCATAAACAAGAGGGCCATGAAGGCCCTGTATCGCTCACCTGACCTATTGTCCTAAAGATCGCCAGGATCAACATTTTGACCAAGTTTCATTAAGATATGGTCATAGATGTTTACAAGTTTGTTTTGGGTTTAACGCCGTTTTTCAACAGTATTTCAGTCATGTAACGGCGGGCAGTTAACCTAACCAGTGTTCCTGGATCCTGCACCAGTACAAACCTGTTCTGCCTAACTACCAACTTCCCCACGTGAATTATCAGAAGTGGAGGACGAATGATTTCAGACACAATGTCTTATCAAATCGTCACGGAGAACATACGCCCCGCCCGGGGATCGAACTCGCGATCTTAGACCAACGCTCTCCCTGATCATAGATGTGGCCTCTAGTGTTAACTAGTTACTTCTTGAATTTGACCTAGTTTTTGACCCCAGATTCGAACTTTGCCTATTTAAAAATTAAAGATCATCAAGATTAACATTCTGACGAAGTTTCATGAAGATAGTCATAAATTTGACCTCTAGATTGTCAAACAAGCTTAACTTTGATTTGACTTGGTGACCTAGTTTTTGACACCACCTGATACTTTACCTTAAGATCGTCAACATTAACATTTTGACAAAGTTTCATTAAGATATGGTCATAAATGTGGCCTCTAGTGTTAACTAAGCTTTTCCTTTGATTTGACCTTGTGACACAGATTTAAACTTGACCTAAAGATCATCAAGATTAACATTCTTACAATTTCATTGAGATACGGTCATAGATGTGGCTTATAGTGTAAACTAGCTTTTCCTTTGATTTGACCTGGTGACCTAGTTTCTGACTCCCACTTAACCTAGATCTAAAGACCATCAAGATTAACATTCTGACCAACGTTCATAGTGATATTATCAAAAATGGCCTCTAGTGTTAACCAGTTTTACATTTGATTTGACCTGGTGATCTGGTTTTTGACCCCAGATGACCCTATATCGAACACGTCCAAGATTTTAGCGAGGGTAACATTCTGACCAAGTTTCATTAAGATTGGGCCAAAATTGTGACCTCTAGAGTGTTAACAGTCAAATTGCTGACGACGGACGGACGACGAACACAAAAGCTCACCCTGTAGGACACGGGGTGTGCCCCCACCGATCCATTCGTCACAAAGGGCAACTACAAGATGATTTTGTAGAAAAATGCACGTATCCCCTAATGCAGTCGTATAAACAAGAAGTCAATAGGGGGCAGGAACGAGTCAGAGACACTGATGGTTGGCTGCAACAGGGATCATCTACTTGGCATATCCAATCATCCCACTAAATTTCAACATTCTGGGCCTAGTGGTTTTCAAGTAATGAACTGGAAACAGTTTACCATGTTCAAAAGCGACCCGGACCTTTGGTCGAGTGACCCCATAATCAGTAGGGATCATCTACTCTGCATGTCCAACTAGAAAATGCTTTTGTAAAAAAGCACATGTCTCCCCCAATGCAAAGTCCTATCGGCAAGAAGTCAATAGAGGTCAGGAGTGAAAGTCAAAGAGACTCTGATGGTTGGCTGCAATAGGGATCATCTACTTGGCATGTCCAGCCATCCCGCTAAATTTCAACACTCTTGGCCTAGTGGTTCTCAAGCCACTGTTCAGGCTCCTGTGACCTTGACCTTTGATCAAGTGACCTCAAAATAAATAGGGGTCATCTACTCTGCATGTCCAATCATCCTATTAAGTTTCAACATTGTAGATCAAGTGGTTCTAAAGTCATTTCCAAAAAATGATTTTACATGAACAGGCCACTGTGACTTTGACCTTTAAATTAATAGACTGACCCCAAACTCAATAGGGGTCATCTACTCTGCATGTTCAATCATCCTATGAAGTTTCAACATTCTGGGTAAAGTGGTTCTCAAGTTATTGATCGGAACTGGTTATCAATGTTCAGGCCCCTGTGACCTTGACCTTTAACAGTGACCCCAAAAACAATAGGGGTCATTTACTCTGCATGAACAATCATCCTATGAAGTTTCAACATTCTGGGTAGAGAGGTTCTTAAGTTATTGATTGGAAATGGTTTTCCATGTTCAGGCCCCTGTGACCTTGACCTTTAACAGAGTGACCCTAAAATCGTTAGGGGTCATCTACTCTGCATGATCAATCACCCTATGAAGTTTCATCATTCTGGGTCGTGGTTCTCTAGTTATTGATTGGAAATGGTTTTCAATGTTCAGACCCCTGTGACCTTGACCTTTGATGGAGTGACCCCAAAATCAATAGGGGTCATCTACTCTTCATGACCAATCATCCTATCAAGTTTCAACATTCTGGGTCAAGTGGTTCTCTAGTTATTGATCATAAATGGTTTTCAATGTTCAGGCCCCTGTGACCTTGACCTTTGATCCCAAAAACAATAGGGGTCATCTACTTTGCATGTACAGTCATCCTATGGAGTTTCAACATTCTGGGTCAAGTGGTTCTCTAGTTTTTGATCAGAAATGGTTTTCAATGTTCAGGCCCCTGTGACCTTGACCTTTGACGGAGTGACCCCAAAATCAGTAGGGGTCATCTATTCTTCATGACCAATCATCCTATGGAGTTTCAACATTCTGGGTCAAGCGGTTCTCTAGTTATTGATCGGAAATGGTTTTCAATGTTCAGGCCCCTGTGACCTTGACCTTTGACGGAGTGACCCCAAAAACAATAGAGGTCGTCTACTCCAGCAGCCCTACAATCCCATGAAGTTTGAAGGTTCTAGGTCAAATGGTTCTCCGGGGGGGGGGGGGGGGGGGGGGGGCGGCGGGACATAATCAAGTGGTTCTCGATTGGAAAGCGTTTTCCATGTTCAGGTCCCTAAAGCTGAAAATGTGCATTTTTGACTATTTCAAGGGCCATAACTGGAAATTGGGGGCAGAGCCACGCGAAAAATTGGAGGTGCACAAGTTCATACCATGATATAACTCGTGCAAGGTTTCATAAATTTATATGTAATACTTTTTTAGCTGGGCGCGTCAAACTTCGGACGGGACCAAATCTGTATGGATTTTAAAAGGAGCCAAGTACTCCCATTTATAATGATGCTTCAAAGTGTGATGAAGATACAGCAAGCAGTTTGTGAGAAGAAATTGTGTAAAGGTATCTCTATTTTTAGCTTTAGCGGCCCCGCAAAGGGGCCAAGCGCCCCTATTCAAATAAACTTGATGGAAGACCTCACCAGGATGCCACAGATCAACTTTGGCGTTATTCTGGCCAGTAGTTTAAGATTAACATTCTAAGTTTCATGAAGATAGTCATAAATGTGGCCTCTGGAGTGTTAACAAGCTTTTTCTTTGATTTTACCTAGTTTTTGAGCCCACCTGACCCAGATGTGAATGACCTATAGATCATCAAGATTAACCTTCTGACCAAGTTTCATTAAGATATGTTCATAAATGTGGCATCTACAGTGTAAACTAGCTTCTCCTTTGATTTGACCTGGTGACCCAGTTTTTGATCCTACATAACCCAGATTCAAACTGGACCTTCAGAACATTCAAGATCAACATTCTGACCAATTTTCATGAAGAGATAGTCATAAATCTGGCCTCTACAGTGTTAACAAGCTTTTCCTTTGATTTGACCTGGTGAAAAAGTTTTTGACCCTGGATGACTCAATTATATCACACTCGTCCAAGACTTTATTGAGGGTAACATTCTGACCAAGTTTCATTAAGTTTGGGCCAAAATTGTGACCTCTATAGAGTGTTTACAGTCAAACTGTTGACAACGGACACAGGGTGATTACAAAAGCTCACGGTGAGCTAAAAATATGGTCTTGCTCTATGCAAGGTTTTTAACCATTAACAAGACCACGTCTCCAGCAATGCTTTGGCATCATGGAAAACATATACCTCATCTGGTGATCAAACTCAAACCGGTGATATGGTTCACATATCTCTTTCCCTATTGAACTACACCTATGCCTCAGTGAAAACCATCGTCATGAAAACTGGTATGTTGAAACAAGTTGTATTCTGCTCACTCAAGCCAGCTGTGATACAAAAATTACATTACTGCATCAACAGTTGGTTCGGTGGCACAAACAACACAAATCCTTCCCTCTGAATGTGGCGGCTCACTAAAATCCCTTGTTTTAGGCATCTACTCATGTCCTTCCCAAGATGTTTCTAGTCAATAATAAGCTCATCAAAGCAGGCTGTGATATGGTAATTATCAACACATCAACAGCCACTTTGATGGCCTAAATATTTGACTAATTTCTTCTTTCAACCAAGGTAGTTTTTCCTCTTCCTGTCCTCTGCATGTTTCCTAGACATCTCCGACTTTTCCATTTAGGTTTTTATCCCCTTCAGACTAAATGGTGTAACTGATACATCACAAGAAACAACAAATAGGTTTACTATTTCATTTGTACTGCTATTACATCAATACATGCACATTTCAATAACAGTCATCAGTGTTTAATTTTTCATCAATGTAACAAGTATGATTAGCACTATTAAGTTAGAAAGCATCTTGTTATGCAGTCTTCAAAATGCTATTTGAAACAATGATTAAATAAAATCGTCAGCACTAGTTAGACTGGTTATCAGACAATTTCGCTATCCAATAGAATATAACCAGTCATATACCATGATCTTCAATTGGGGACCTGATGTATAAAAAGCATCATTTAAACAGGTATTAATCACAGTCTATGGCACTAGCTTCTTTGTTCAATCATCAGCATCTTCCATTTTGGGGGCCAGATAGTAGCGTAGATATCCCATATCAGCAACTTTGTATTCCACAACTGTAAAAAATCAAAATATTGTTATCAATTTGGCAGATTTATTAAAACAGGCAAAAGCACTACTTCCTTTCCTTCTTTCGGAACCTACTGGTATTGTAATAAGATTTATATAGTAATACCTACAGACGAGGAATACCAGCTTTTGGCTTTCAGGTCACACTTGTGTCCTAAGCTGGCATTCCAACAAAATTATAAACTAGAATGTGTCTGTAGGACACAGGGTGTGTGCCCACCCCCCTCCCACTAGTACATTGGTCACAAATAAGGGGAAATAATTCAAATGTTTGCAGTCTTAATGGGTATAGCCTCCAAAAAAAAATATGAAAAGGATTCGTTATTCTATACCATATACTTTTAGAGCTATGAGCATCAAACAAACAAGAGCTGTCCGTAAGACAGCCAAGCTCGACTATTCGAAATATTGTCCCAGAAGCAGGAAAATATTACCCAAAAGGGTTAAATATCAAAAGAGTTTTAAGTTCAAAAGGGGGAATAATTTGACCAAAATGCATATCAGTTATGGGACTTGCTGCTATCAACTAGTTTTATAACCCCGAAGGCACATGTGAAGTTTCAATTCAATATCTGTATTAGTTTTGGAGATAGAAACTTGCATGTAAAACTTTAACCAGAATTTTCTAAGTCTAAAAGGGGGCATAATTTGCTCAAAATACATGTCAGAGTTATGGGTCTTGACCCAGTGAGGTTGGTAATTGATCTAGAAAAAGAAAAAATAAGTTTCAAATCTATATGCCTTTTAGTAATAGCTGTATGTACTTGCACGCAAACTTTAACTAGAATTTGCAAAGTCCAAAAGGGGACATAATTTGGCCAAAATGAAGGTCAGAGTTATGGGTCTTGCTGCTATCAACTAGTTTTATAACCCCGAAGGCACATGTGAAGTTTCAAATCAATATCTGCATTAGTTTGGAGATAATAACTTGCATGTAAAACTTTAACCAAAATTTTCTAAGTCTAAAAGGGGGCATAATTTGCTCAAAAAACATGTCAGAGTTATGGGACTTGACCCAGTGAGGTTGGTAATTGATCTAGAAAAAGAAAAAATAAGTTTCAAATCTATATGCCTTTTAGAAATAGCTGTATGTACTTGCACGCAAAACTTTAACCAGAATTTTCTAAGTCCAAAAGGGGGCATAATTTGGCCAAAATGAAGGTCAGAGTTACGGGACTTGCTGCTATCAACTAGATTTATAACCCCGAAGACACATGTGAAGTTTCAAATCAATATCTGCATTAGTTTTGGAGATAGTAACTTGCATGTAAAACTTTAACCAAAATTTTCTAAGTCTAAAAGGGGGCATAATTTGCTCAAAATACATGTCAGAGTTATGGGCCTTGACCCAGTGAGGTTGGTAATTGATCTAGAAAAAGAAAAAATAAGTTTCAAATCTATATGCCTTTTAGAAATAGCTGTATGTACTTGCACGCAAAACTTTAACTAGAATTTTCTAAGTCCAAAAGGGGACATAATTTGGCCAAAATGAAAGTCAGAGTTATGGGACTTGCTGCTATCAACTAGTTTTATAACCCCGAAGACACATGTGAAGTTTCAAATCAATATCTGCATTAGTTTTGGAGATAGTAACTTGCGTGTAAAACTTTAACCAAAATTTTCTAAGTCCAAAAGGGGGCATAATTTGCTCAAAATACATGTCAGAGTTATGGGACTTGACCCAGAGAGGTTGGTAATTGACCTAGAAAAAGAAAAAATAAGTTTCAAAGCTATATGCCTTTAATTGATGGCTGTATGTACTTGCATGCAAAAACTTAACCAAGGTGTGACGCCGACGCCGACGCCAGGGTGAGTAGAATAGCTAGACTATTCTTCGAATAGTCGAGCTAAAAATCAACTATTTTGGCTATTTCAAGGGCCATAACTCTGTAATAAACGCTAAAATTCTCAAGAAGAATGCCAAGTGTGCAAGGTCACATTACAATAAAGACTCGAGCAAAGTAAACCAATTTTAACTTTGCTATACAACAAGAGCACTCCATAAAATAGCCAAGCCTCGGCTATTCAAATTGTTGTCCCAGAAGCAGGAATATCGTCCTAAATGTTGAAATACCCATTTAGTTTCAATCCAGTCTGCATTACAACAAGTTACCATTTGTATCTAAGATAAAAGTTGTCCATTTCAGCCTTTTTCAGACTAGATTTTAGACTTCCAGGTGGTAAAGTCCTCTTGGCATGGTGTGGTCAGGTATCTGGGTAGAACAATCTGACCAGCATATTGAGTGTCATGTTGAAAAAGGAGTCCCTAACAACTTGGCCACAGATTCATACAAATTGGTGCCTAATCACTACTTCAGTTCTTATTTATTAATTGTGCAAGCTTTTATTAATGAAGATTTTGCCTACCTAAAGGTACGTCTGCTGACATAGACAGGGTGACCTGCTGTGAGATTGGAGTAGCTTTTGTGAAGTAGTTGAGGTATCGTAAAGCAAAGGTCAAAGTTACAGCCTGGTTCATTTCAATAATAACAGCCTCTTCTTCCTTGTCAGCACTGCAGTTTTGGGCAAGCTTGATATTGCCTGAAATAGGTTGGTAAAATTCATATTTATACTATCTGACGCGGAAAATACCGATTAATGCCAGCACTATACCGAACTTATTTAAAACAGGGTTAGATGCTTACTTTTTTTTCTAACAATCCTGGCGGGATTCCTCCTTACAAATTCAGCTGTCCCTCCCTGATTTCAGGAATCCCTCCCATTTTCAGTGATTTTATCGATTGTTAACACTATTTAAAAAGATTCAATAAACATATATAACCAAAGCAAATACATCTTTCTTTTATTTATATTTATTGAACATAAAGAATCGATACATTAACATTTGTAGTCCTTCAGCCATGAACTTTGAAAATAACGCGGAACCAGTCTACGTACATGTATGTATTCGAGAGTAAACATCCGGACTGTGGTTAGAACAGATGAGTCTGAGATGTCGACTTCGAAAATCGTTTCAAAGCAAGGTTTTTCTGTCATTTTGGTATTTTTGATAAGTTTTTTTAGCTATAGATATTGAACTGAAAACTTACTGTCCCGACGGGACAGCCAGCTTCCAAGTTCAGGAGGTCCTCCGCTAAAATAGGTGTCCTCGGGATCGCGGGACTGCGTTAAGATCGAACCCTGTAAAATCCTTCACAATTAAACCAATATGCATCAGGATAAACTGCACAGCACCTGATAAACTCAGAATTAACTGGTTATCCTTTTGTTTCCAAAATGCTTTTAATATTATATCTGGTTTTTCAAATCAATATTCCAAAACTTCGCCATCAATTGTTTATGCAATGTTAAAATAATAAAACTTGAATAGCGTAAAACATTCTGCCAAATTTGTTTCGCATCTGTGGGATTGATGTATTTAGTTAATAACATTTTGTAGTTGCCTTTAAACTTTTAGGAATATTTGCAATTAGCTGCAAAAACGTGGAAAAATAATGGGTAAAACTAACTGGACAAAAATGTCTAGTTAATTTGCAAATGACTAAATATTGCATCAGGTTAAAACTGTCTATAGGACATTGATGACCGACCCCCTTCCAGTCGTTGTACATGGTTTCAGGACCCTTGGTGAAACAAGTCTTTGTATGAAACGTAAGCTTTTAAGCACTTCATGTGTATATTTAATTCTGTCAATGACCATAACTCTGGTCTGTCTGAGTAAAATCCATAACAGCTGGTGCACAATTCCACATGCTGTACTTAATAACCCTCTAATGTTTAGTCAACCTTTTTTTTTCACGGGGACCCACTGGTTAAAATCACCAACTTTCAATAACTTGGCCCTCACTTTTGTGTATTCGTGACTCCAAAGGCGGTCTAATTCTTCATGTGAAAAAGCCATCCCATTACTATTTTTCAGCCAAAATTGTTAGGGGGCCTGGGATTTGTCATTTTGTGAAAAACTGCACATGTGCCAAATCTGTGCATAATTCTACAAAAATTGTGAATATAAATCTTAAACTAGAAAATGCTTTTGTAAAAAAGCGCATGTCTCCCCCAATGCAAAGTCCTATAGGCAAGAGGTCAATAGGGGTCAGGAGCGGAAGTCAAAGAGACTCTGATGGTTGGCTGCAATCGGGATCATCTACTTGGCATGTCCAGTCATCCTGCTAAATTTCAACACTCGTGGCCTAGTGGTTCTCAAGTCACTGTTCAGGCTCCTGTGACCTTGACCTTTGATCAAGTGACCTCAAAAAAATAGGGGTCATCTACTCTGCATGTCCAATCATCCTATTAAGTTTCAACATTGTAGGTCAAGTGGTTCTCAAGTTATTTCCAAAAAATGATTTTACATGAACAGGTCACTGTGACCTTGACCTTTAACAGACTGACCCCAAAATCAATAGGGGTCATCTACTATGCATGTTCAATCATCCTATGAAGTTTCAACATTCTGGGTCAAGTGGTTCTCAAGTTATTGATCGGAACTGGTTATCAATGTTCAGGCCCCTGAGACCTTGACCTTTAACGGAGTGACCCCAAAAACAATAAGGGTCATTTATTCTGCATGAACAATCATCCTATGAAGTTTCAACATTCTAGGTCGAGAAGTTCTCAAGTTATTGATTGGAAATGGTTTTCCATGTTCAGGCCCCTGTGGCCTTGACCTTTAAACAGAGTGACCCCAAAACCGTTAGGGGTCATCTACTCTTTATGATCAATCATCCTATTAAGTTTCAACATTCTGGGTCAAGTGGTTCTCAAGTTACTGACCGGAAATGGTTTTCAATGTTCAGGTCCCTGTGACCTTGACCTTTGATGGAGTGACCCCAAAATCGATAGGGGTCATCTACTTTGCATGTACAATCATCCTATGAAGTTTCAACATTCTGGGTCAAGTGGTTCTCTAGTTATTGATCAGAAATGGTTTTCAATGTTCAGGCCCCTGTGACCTTGACCTTTGACAGAGTGATCCCATAATCAATAAGGGTCATCTACTCTTTATGACCAATCATCCTATCAAGTTTCAACATTCTGGGTCAGGTGGTTCTCAAGTTATTGATTGGAAATGGTTTTCAATGTTCAGGCCCCTGTGACCTTGACCTTTGACGGAGTGACCCCAAAACAAATAGGGGTCATCTATTCTTCATGACCAATCATCCTATGAAGTTTCAACATTCTGGGTCAAGTGGTTCTCTAGTTATTGATCGGAAATGGTTTTCAATGATCAGGCCCCTGTGACCTTGACCTTTGACAGACTGATCCCAAAATCAATAGGGGTCATCTACTCTTCATGACCAATCATCCTATGAAGTTTCAACATTCTGGGTCAAGTGGTTCTCTAGTTATTGATCGGAAATGGTTTTCAATGTTCTGGCCCCTGTGACCTTGACCTTTGACGGAGTGACCCCAAAATCAATAGGGGTCATCTACTCTTCATGACCAATCATCCTATGAAGTTTCAACATTCTGGGTCAAGTGGTTCTCTAGTTATTGATCGGAAATGGTTTTCAATGTTTTGGCCCCTGTGACCTTGACCTTTGACGGAGTGACCCCAAAATCAATAGGGGTCATCTACTCTTCATGACCAATCATCCTATGAAGTTTCAACATTCTGGGTCATGTGGTTCTCTAGTTATTGATCGGAAATGGTTTTCAATGTTCAGGCCCCTGTGACCTTGACCTTTGACGGAGTGACCCCAAAAACAATAGGGGTCGTCTACTCCAGCAGCCCTACAACCCTATGAAGTTTGAAGGTTCTAGGTCAAATGGTTCTCCAGTTATTGCTCGGTAATGAAGTGTGACGTACGGACAGGGCAAAAACAATGTCTCCTGGGGGAGACATAATTATTAACAAGAGAGGTTGGAGGGCAGCAACGCTAGGCTATTCAACAGCCTTGTCAACTGAATGAATACAAGTCTAAAAGGGGCATAATTTTGTAGAAGTACAAAAAAGGGTTATGGAATCTGCACAATACTTATCAGCTTATGACAGTGGACAAGTGTGTGAAGTTTCAATCCATTCCGCTTAGTGGATACTGAGATACCAGCTTACATACACAAACTTATTAACCAAAAGCTGCTAAGTGGGGAAAGGGAAATAATTCTGGAAAGAAAAAACACAACAACAACAAAGTAGAGTTATGGGACCTGCTTAGTGCATGTCAGATCATAACTGAACAAGTGTGTGAAGTTTCAATCCATACCCATTTGTGAGTACTGAGATACCAGCTAACATATGAAAGTTTAACAAAAAAATTTCCAAGTCAAAAAATGGGCATAATTTTGTAAAAAAAAATCAAAATAGAGTTATGGAACATGTGCAATGCAAGTCAGTTTATCACAGTGAATAAGTGTGTGCAGTTTCAATCCATTCCAACAAGTGGTTACTGAGATACCAGCTTACATACAAAAACTTAACCAAATCGGGACGCCGATGCACAGGCGAGTCCAATAGCTCTACTATTCTATAAATAGTCCAGCTTAAAAAGCCTCAACCCTCAACTCTTGAGCAAATCGTTTTTAGTGAATGGAAATAATGCAAATTTATACTGAAACACTATCATCGTGCCTGGTTTACTTACTTTATTAACTGATATTTTGGGAAAAATTGTGTCTCAATTTCTGGATTTTTCTTAATCTTTAGTCCGCTATCTGCAAGATTCTGCCAGGGCAGACCATGATAAACAAGCGAATGAAGTATTGCCATGCAATACAAAGTCCCCTACTGGAAGGCACCTAATTTTCTCTACTGCAGTATAACATAATGAACTGATATCTGTCAATGATGTATAAACAATATTGTACTACATATATATATAATATGTTATAACAACACACTTGGATTAAAATGTGCATATATAAAAACCCAGTTGTTTTCATATTGAATTTTTTTGGCTGATTATAAAAATGTTATCATGTAAGTTATTTATAGTAACAACAAAGGGAAATTAATCTTAAAAAAAACAAACAAACAAAAAAAAAAAACAACACAAGAGCTGTCTCCGTAGGATGACACATGCCCCCGATGGCACTTTAAATGAATAGTTATGGCCGATGTTAGAGTTTAGGACCTTTGACCTACGGAGCTGGGTCTTGCGCGCGACACATCGTCTTACTGTGTCACACATTCATGCATAGTTATTTTAAAATCCATGCATGAATGACAAAGATATGGACCGGACATGCTTATCAATGCACTATCATGAAAAATGATCTTTAACGTCTACGTGTGACCTTGACCTTTGAGCTACGGACCTGGGTCTTGCATGTGACACGTCGTCTTACTGTGGTACACATTCATGCCAAGTTATTTGAAAATCCATCCATCGATGACAAAGATATGGACCGGACACGCCCATCAATGCACTATCCTTTAACGCCTAAGTGTGACCTTGACCTTTGAGCTACGGACCTGGGTCTTGCGCACTGCACGTCTTACTGTGGTACACATTCATGCCAAGTTATTTGAAAATCCATCCATCGATGACAAAGATATGGACCGGACACGCCCATCAATGCACTATCCTTTAACGTCTAAGTGTGACCATGACCTTTGAGCTACGGACCTGGGTCTTGCGCACTGCACGTCGTCTTACTGTGGTACACATTCATCCATCCATCCATCGATAACAAAGATATGGACCGGACACGAAAATTGCGGACAGACCGACAGACGGTTCAAAAACTATATGCCTCCCTTCGGGGGCATAAAAAAACAAGAGCACCGCCTTGCGGGTGCTGACGCTCATCTGATTTTTTTTTGTGTAATAGAAATATTGTCCTACCCATGATTTTCTAAGTCTAAAAAGGGCCATCATTCTTGCAAAAAGCAGGATAGAGTTATGTTTCTTGATGTACAGTGTCCACTTATGATGGTGAAAAACTGTTGCAAGTTTTAAAGCAATAGCTTTGATAGTTTATGAGAAAAGTTGACTTAAACATAATACTCAACCAAGAAAATGATTTTCTAAGTCCAAAAGGGGCAATAATTATTGCAAAAAGCAGGATGGAGTTATGTTGCTTGCTGTACAGGGTCAGCTTATGATGGTGAACAAGTGTTGCAAGTTTCAAAGCAATAGCTTTGATAGTTTAAGAGAAAAAGTTGACCTAAACATAAAACTTAACCAAGAAATCTGATATTTTCTAAGTACAAAAGGGGCCATAAATCTTGCAAAAAGCAGGACGGAGTTATGTTTCTTGCTGTACAGGGTCAACTTATGATGGTGAACAAGTGTTGCAAGTTTTAAAGCAATAGCTTTGATAGTTTAGGATAAAAGCTGACCTAAACATAAAACTTAACCAAGAAAACTGATTTTCTAAGTCCAAAAGGGGCAATAAATCCTGCAAAAAGCAAGATGGAGTTATGTTTCTTGATGTACAGGGTCAGCTTATGATGGTGAACAAGTATTCCAAGTTTCAAAGCAATAGCTTTGATAGTTTAGGAGAAAAGTTGACCTAAACATAAAACTTAACCAAGAAATCTGATATTTTCTAAGTACAAAAGGGGCCATAAATCTTGCAAAAAGCAAGATGGAGTTATGTTTTTTGCTATACAGGGTCAGCTTATGATGGTGAACAAGTATTCCAAGTTTCAAAGCAATAGCTTTGACAGTTTAGGAGAAAAGCTGACCTAAACATAAAACTTAACCAGGCAACGCCGACGCAGACGCCGACAACCGCTCAAGTGATGACAATAACTCATCATTTTTTTTCAAAAAATCAGATGAGCTAATAAGTACACAAGAAACTCTTTGCCAGGTAGAGATAGGTCAAAATACACCTAAATATTGGATGTAACATGCATGCTGTACCACAGAAAAGTGGTCTCGATTTTTCTCTACCGCCAGTAATAAAACAGTTGCAATAAAATCTATTTATAGTAAAAACAAAGGGACTTAATTCTAAAAACAAGGGTGCCTCATGGTGGTGAACATTTGGTCCAAGTTACATCAAAATCCCTCCATGCATGAAGAAGAAATGTTCTGTACAAAGTCATTCTTGAATTTGACCTTTGACCTCTAAATATGACCTTGACCTTAGACCTAGGGACCTGGTTCTTGTGCATGACATGTTGTTTCATCCAGGGGAATATTTGTGTCAACTGATATCGAAATCCTGCTTTGCAAGACAAAGTTATAGACCGGACAGGAAAAAAATCCTCTTGATGGGTGTTGTCTCATCATGGGAAACATTTGTGCCAAGTAATATTAAAATCCCTTCATGGATGGCAGAGTTATGGACGGGACAGGAAAAAAAACTCGTTGACCTTTGACCCCCAATTGTGACCTTGACCTTTGAGCTAGGGGTCCGGGATTTGCGCATGACACGTCGTCTCATCATGGGGAACACTTGTGCTAAGTGATATTAAAATCCCTTAATGAAGACCTTGTTCATGCTATGTTAACATCTGACTGCTAAGTGTGACCTTGACCTTTGAGCTAGGGGTCTGAAAGTTGTGCATGACACATCGTCTTATTATGAGGTACATTTGTGCCAAGTAATATTAAAATCCCTTCATAGATGGGAGAGTTATGGACCGGACAGGAAAAAAGCCTTGTTGACCTTTGACCTCCAATTGTGACCTTGACCTTTAAGCTAGGGGTCAAGGTTTTGCGCATGACACATCGTCTCCTCATGGGGAACATTTGTGCCAAGTAATATTAAAATCTCTTCATGGATGGGAGAGTTATGGACCGGACAGGAAAAAAGCCCTGTTGACCTCCAATTGTGACCTTGACCTTTGAGCTAGGGGTCCGGGATTTCACATGACACAACATCTCATCATGGGGAACATTTGTGCCAAGTAATACTAAAATCCCTTCAAGGATGGGAGAGTTGTGGACCGGACACGAAATTGCGGACGGACGGAATGACGGAAAAGTGCATTCCTAGTCCCCGAAACTGGTTTTCAACCAGTAGGGGACTAATAATATTCCTATTCAGTTCGAAAACCTTTTACATGTTAATTGTTTACCAAGAATATACATCTTATCTGTTACTGATGTGTATCTCTTATATAATCGTACCTGTCCCCAAGTCTCCACTGGCTGAAAATTTTACTCCTTCCTTTGTACAACAGATGACTACTGATTCTCCAATCTGACTCAAATCTCTACAAATCCTCTGGAACTCCCCTGATGGCATTTTTACTACACAACTGTATTCAGTTTCCTACAAATATTGCAAGTAAATGATACACTCACAACCATATATAGAATACAACTTTCAAAGATATATATACATGTTGCTAGTGATTAGGCTAGAGATTGATAAAAAAATCAAAAACCATGAAAATCCACATTCTCAAGTTTGAAATCTTTTACAATTCTGTTATACAAGTAAATTCTGGCATTCAAAAGCCAGATTCTTGACCAGTCCTGATCAAATGTTTTTGGAAAGGACAACTTCTAAAATACAAGGAACAGAAATTATCTGGTCACTGTACACAAATGTTCTACTGGTCTGGGTCAATGTGACCTTGACCTCAAAATCATTAGGGGTCATCTATTGGTCATGATTAACCTATCAACTTTCACAATCCTAGGCCCAAGCATTCTCAAGATATCGTTTGGAAACGGTTTAACTGTTCTGGGTCACTGTGATCTTGACCACTGGTTTCAAAATCAATAGGGGTCATCTGCTGGTCATGACCAACCTCCCTATCAACTTTAACTAGAGAAGCTTTTGAGAAAAGTGCATGTCTCCCACAACTGCCCCTATGAAAAATGTTAGTTTCTCTAGATGTTTTAGACGAGTTGATCCAATTAGATGGTCTAGATGAATGGATCCAATCAGTAATTCAAGGGCCATAAATCCAAAGTGCCTGGGCGGATTTGGCTAGTTATCAAACCTGGGTCAGGTCTTATGGCCAAACACATTTTGTTCAAGTTTGGTGAACATCGGATGAGAAATGTTCGACTTAGAGAGCGGACAAGAGTAAAAAGGCCGATTTTTCGATAATTCAAGGGCCGTAACTCTAAAATGCATGGACCGATTTGGCAAGTTATCGAACTTGGCCGAGGTCTCATGGTCAAACACATTTTGTTTAAGTTTGGTGAAGATTGGATGAGAAATATTCGAATTAGAGTGAGGACAAGAGTAAAAAGACCGATTTTTGGTAATTCAAGGGCCATAACTCTAAGACGCCTGGACCGATTTGGCTAGTTATCGAACTTGGCCGAGGTCTTATGGTCAAACACATTTTGTTTAAGTTTGGTTAAAATCGGATGAGAAATGTTCGACAGAGTGCAGACAAGCTTTGTGACAGACAGACACACACACACACACAGACTGGAGTAAATCAATATGTCTCCCACACCACTGTGTGGTGGGAGACATAATGATCCTACGCCCAAGTGTTCTTGTTATCGTCTGGAAACCGTTTAACTGTCCCGGGTCATTGATCTTGACCTTTGACCTACTGACCTCAAAATGAACAGGGGCCATCTGATGATCGTAACTTCCCTATCAAGTTTCGTGATCTTAGGCCCAAGCGGTTCAACTGTTCCAGGTCACTGTGACCTTGACCTACTTATCCCAAAATCAATAGGGGTCATGTTAGTCAATATAAACCTCACTATCAACTTTCGTGATCTTAGGCCTAAGCATTCTTGAGTTATCATCCGAAAACTGTTTAACTGTTCTGGGTCACTGACCTTGACTTTGACCTACTGATCTCAAAATCACTAGGGGTCATCTGCAGGTTATGACCAACTCCCTATGAACTTTCATGATCCTAGGCCAAAGCGTTCTTAAGTTATCATCCAGAAACGGATCGGTCTATATATCGAACATCTGCAAAACACTATAACCCTCCTTCGAAGGGGGGCATAAAAATAATTTTTTTTTACACAAGACTGGCTACAACTATTTTTAATACAAGGATGCTATGTACAGTTTGACAAACTGTTGAAACATGTTTAATGGCACTAGCCGCCCCAATAAGGAAATCCACCCACACCAATTGAACAGGAAAATGTTATTGAAGTAATGTAGTAGAGTGGTGGAACCTATGCTCGCGGTATTCCTATGCTCGCGGTATTTCGATGAATACGCTCTCTGCAGAAGCACAGATAAAAATATTTCATCATGCTATGTTCAACACCGACCAGTGTTGAAATGCCTTTACAACAAACGTAGCGATAGCCGCGCGTGCCGCTCACGTGACGTATACAGCAGCCGATACATTTTACGCAATCTGTATCCGTCGCACAAATCTCAGACAAATATGTCAAAATAACCCAACTAAATTTAGTTTTTTAGAAATCATGCATTACAGTCAGATGTAAGATACATTTAAGAGCAAGATGTGATGAATGTGACGCCTGGCTACACTACGAGTGCCTGTCGAACCATGAAAAGATCGATGTTGAGCTTAGTATTTTGACAAAGTCCAAATGGCTTTTTCTGAGATGTAGGGAGGAGTAATTTTCCTACACACAAAAGAAGTGTCGGAAACATTAGTGAGTTATTCACGGTCGTTGTTTGAATCATTAATACTTGAACATTCTGTTTTTATATAACATTATTATACGTTTATAAGCTTTTTCCTAATAGTGACTCCATTTCTGTAAGGGAAATATACACATAGAGGCACATACTAAATTTTATCCTCATTTCTTTTGTTTTTCATATAATAAATGAGTAATGTTCTAAATATTATATTCGCATATGCTTGTTTGTTCATTTTTAGCCTGCTGAATGTTTTTTTTCGCCCTTAGTTTAATAGATAAAACATACCGCCAGCATAGGTTCCCTTCAGGGCGAATTTTCACTTTTTCACTTATGCCGTGTCGATAGCTCACGAGACGACTAAGTCACGTGATGACGCACATCAACAATATGTTTCGATAATAGGAGGATAACTTTATGTTTTTGTATAGGCAAATCGAAATAATAATTTTTTCTTGTTTCTTAAAAAGATAATATATGTACAAAATACCGCGAGCATAGGTTCCACCACTCTACAGCAGAAACATTAAAGTTAACACTATTCTATTTGCTTTGTGAATGCCTTAACCAGAGGTAGCTTAATATGGAAAGCCCTAGGCTAGAACCTCCAAACAGCAATAAATGGAACATGATTAGTACATGGAGTTAAAACACACAAGACATTATGCAGTCACTAAGTAATCCA
The DNA here is from genome assembly GCF_021730395.1 of Mercenaria mercenaria. Lineage (NCBI taxonomy): Eukaryota > Metazoa > Mollusca > Bivalvia > Venerida > Veneridae > Mercenaria > Mercenaria mercenaria. The sequence continues at coordinate 12,566,486 of NC_069362.1, read as the reverse complement.
GACCTCAACAACCAAAACAACTTGGGGTTATTTAACTTACCGGAATTCCTAAATGCTCTGCATCAATATCCAAGAGCCTGATTTCATAATCTGATACCTTCTCATGGTCTGGAAAAAAAACAACAACAAAAAGAAACATTACTTTTAATATTAGTGTTGAACAAATTTACTAATTATATCACATCTGCCAGTCTTTCAGTGCTCAGAGGATAAACAAGAGGACCATGATGGTCCTGAATCGCTCACCTGTCCCCACATGAACTGAGTATGACGTCGTTTTTTTTCTATTATTTGACATAGTGACCTAGTTTTAGAGCTCATGTGACCTAGTTCTGAACTTGACCTAGATATCATCAAGATAAAAATTCTGACCAATTTTCATGAAGATCCATTGAAAAATATGGCCTCTAGAGAGGTCACAAGGTTTTTCTATTATTTGACATAATGAATTAGAAGGCATGTGACCCAGTTTTGTACTTGACCTAGATATCATCAAGGTGAACATTCTCACCAATTTTCATCAAGATCCATTGAAAAATATGGCCTCTATAGAGGTCACAAGGTTTTTCTATGTTTAGACCTAGTGACGTAGTTTCTGACCACAGTTGACCCAGTTTCAAACTTGACCTAGATATCATCAAGATGAACATTCAGACCAATTTTCATAAAGGTCCCATGAAAAATATGACCTCTAGAGAGGTCACAAGGTTTTTCTATTATTTGACCTACTGACCTAGTTTTTGACCGCAGTTGACCCAGTTTCAAACTTGACCTAGATATCATCAAGGTGAACATTCTCACCAATTTTCATGAAGATCCACTGAAAAATATGGCCTCTAGGGAGGTTACAAGGATTTTCTATTTTTAGACCTACTGACCTAGTTTTGGAACACAGTTGACCCAGTTTCTAACTTGGCCTATATATCATCAAGGTGAACATTCTGACCGATTTTCATGCAGATCCCACGAAATATATGGCCTCTAGAGAGGTAACAAGGATTTTCTATTATTTGACCTACTGACCTAGTTTTTGACCGCAGTTGACCCAGTTTCAAACTTGACCTAGATATCATGAAGATAAACATTCTGACCAATTTTCATGCAGATCCCATGAAAAATAGGGCCTCTACAGAGGTCACAAGGTTTTTCTATTATTTGACCTACTGACCTAGTTTTGGATTGGACGTGACCCAGTTTCGAACTTAAGCTAGATATCATCAAGATGAACATTCTAATTTTCATGCAGATCCCATGAAAAATATGACCTCTAGAGAGGTCACAAGGATTTTCTAATATCTGACCTACTGACCTAGTTTTTGACCGCAGTTGACCCAGTTTCGAACTTGACCTAGATATCATCAAGATGAACACTGACCAATTTTCATGAAGATCCATTGAAAAATATGGCCTCTAGCGAGGTCACAAGGTTTTTCTATTTTTAGACCGCACATGACCCAGTTTCGAACTTGACCTAGATATCATCAAGGTGAACATTCTGACCAACTTTCATAAAGATCCCATGAAAAATGTGACCTCTAGAGTGGTCACAAGCAAAAAGTTTACGCACGGACGGACTACGGACGCTGCGCGATCACAAAAGCTCACCTTGTCACTTTGTGACAGGTGAGCTAAAAATGGGGCCATTAATACTAGTGTACATTGTTTTGAAAAAAGTCGTTTTTAATAGAACATAATATTGCAACTGTGATGAATAATAAGACTAAAGGCTTTGTTTTAAGTTACTTACTTGGGGACTCGAACATAAAGGTCACAGTATCATCTGAATCTCCAGTTTTCAATGTGATAACATCATCATTTCCAGCGCATCTGATGATCTTTGCCATACTGGAATGAAACCATGATAAACTAGAAGATGCTTTTGCAAAAAAGCGCATGTCTCCCCCAATGCAAAGTGGTATAGGCAAGAAGTCAGTAGGGGTCAGGAGCGAAAGTCAAAGAGACACTGATGGTTGGCTGCAATAGGGATCATCTACTTGGCATGTCCAGTCATCCAGCTAAGTTTCAACACTCTTGGCCTAGTGGTTCTCAAGTCACTGTTCAGGCTCTTGTGACCTTGACCTTTGATCAAGTGATCCCAAAATAAATAGGGGTCATCTACTCTGCATGTCCAATCATCCTATTAAGTTTCAACATTCTAGGTCAAGTGGTTCTCAAGTTATATTCCGGAAATGATTTCACATGACCAGGCCCCTGTGACCTTGACTTTTAATAGAGTGACCCCAAAATTAATTGCGGTCATTTACTCTGCATGTCCAATTATCCTATAAAGTTTTAACATTCTGGGTCAAGAGGTTCTCAAGTTATTGATCAGAAACTGTTTTCCATGTTCAGGCCCCTGTGACCTTGACCTTTGACGGAGTGACCCCAAAAACAATAGGGGTCATCTACTCTTCATGACCAATCATCCTATGAAGTTTCAACATTCTGGGTCAAGTGGTTCTCTAGTTATTGATCGGAAATGGTTTTCTATGTTCAGGCCCCTGTGACCTTGACCTTTGACGGAGTGACCCCAAAAACAATACGGGTCGTCTACTCCAGCAGCCCTACAACCCCAGAGTTCTGCCGAGGATTTCAGCATGATGGGCCCATGGCCCATCTACCCTGAAAACATGGGGCCATTCTTTTTCTTTTCGGGCCATTCAAAAAGAACCAATTTTACATTAAAAAGACTTTTCTTATGCATTTAAGAAGTGTATTTTTTTTTTTAAATGTAAAACTATACACAAAGTTCATGCAATTTATTCTCTTTTCCTTATAACTTAACCATGTATACTCAACCAATAACTTCTTCTGAAAGCTCTGTTGGTCAGATGTTTTACTCTTACTTTTTCGCTCTACTCAAATTACTTGACTGGGTGGGGGTCGGATCACTCTGTGATTCTGGGGTTGTTGTTTAATGTTCAGCGACATATGTAGTTGAATCGTCGCTTTTGTTCAATGTATCATTTCTATTTGTATCTTTCCCCAGCGTAACTAAAGTCTGGTTTATTTTCTTAGAGGCAGGAGGACTGAATAATTTGTGCAAAATCGCTTTTCCTTTCGGTGCGGCCGCCATTTTGATACAATCATGGTGCAATTATCACAACACATTATTTTTTCAAATCCGTCACAGTGATCTCACCTGGAAGTATGTCTATCTACCGTGCAAGACCTGCAAACTAGCGATTGTTATCGGGTTCGAGTTTCAGATTTTCTGGCGCGCCAAAGGCCCACAGACGCGAAATTTGCTGCGCCATTCATATTTTTTTCGCGCCAATGGCGCAAAAACGCAGCCTCAGCAGAACTCTGCAACCTTATGAAGTTTGAAGGCTCTAGGTCAAATGGTTCTCCAGTTATTGCTCGGAAATGACAGGACGGACAGGGCAAAAACAATGTCTCCCCCAGAGGGGGGGTGGGGGGGACATAATAAGAATGCTTTTTATAATAGCTTCCATATTGATGTGCAACAATACCATCAGTCTAGAACAAGGTAAAATTTATTCAAGTGGAATGATACCTATAGTTTGGTGAAAATGGCCTTAAAATAAGGCTGACTGAGTATTATCCACAGGAACAGGGCTGTACAAAAATGCAGTTAATTGCTGGTTGATGTAGCTGTGGCTGCCCTCCTCACAAAACATGGTATAACCCAGAGTAGACAAACTAATTTGACGCAAGCCTAGGAAATACAGAGAATTTTTTTCATACGGGCAATATCCCCACTCACGTCAAACACTCTAAAACTGTTAAAGTTTGGATGAGAACTTTCGAGTGCGGACAAGGTTTGTGACAGACAGGCACAGACTGGAGTAAATCAATATGTCTCCCACACCACTGTGTGGTGGGAGACACAACTAGCGGCGGTTTTGCCAATGACTGTTCCAAGGCGGTGCCCCACTGTGTTCCTGTCTTTCTTTGTTTTGTGTATGTGTTGCTTGTGTGTGCCTTTGTGGAGGCTGCGTTTTTGGAGCGTGTTGAATGTTCTTCCTTGTTTTTGTTTTTTTACATTATCGAAAGGGGATTCAATTCCTCATTGATTTGTGTAAAAATTGTCAAGTATTTGAAGTCATATTTAAAATTTTGCTTTTTCTGGTGATTTAAACCAGTGTATGTACTGTACACGATCAACGTTTCAACGTTTACCGTGTCTACACGCAATACAACCAGTAACATTACCTGACTGCGTATTCTATTATTTTGGTCCTCCAAAGTTTTGACATTTAGATTGCCTGTCACAAATGTAAAACAATCTAACGTCAAATTATTTTGCCTAAACCCAGAGTGAGTATCAAATCAAGATTAAATAAAGAAAATTCCCAGAAACATTTCCACACTAAAACATCAACAACACTCGTGATCTAAGTATGTTTGTGACTTTTTTTTTTGAAAAAATAAAGGTGCCTGTGCCCGCTGAATCTGGAAAGCAAGCACGATAATTCCCATAGAAATATGTTTAATTTCCATACGAAGTGATATAAATCTGTATATTTCCTAATTGAATGTTGTTTGAAGAGTTTATATTTTTTCAAAACCACTTTTGGGATTTAAAATCGTTAAATTTTTGGGTGATAAAATAAATTTTTCAAAAACTAGGAGAGATATTGTCATTTTTCATTACCATAAATGATTAACTGACATAATGGAACGTATTTTAAACACAGAGGTCGCGAAAGCCGTCGGACATTTCCGGTAAATTTTGATCCGGTCCGGCATGATATATCAAGTTCACAAGACCGAGTGTCCGATAAAAATTGCAGGTCAATATGATAAAATAAGAAGAAAGTCCTCCACGATTTCGCGAAAGTTCGACTTTCATCATTAAACTGTAAAATGGAATCCCGAGAAATTGATGTCAAACTATATTTTAGTAAGCGCCTGTTTCATTGGTACTTAAAATTGAAACAGTGAAAACCCCTCACGACAATTCTAAGAAAGCACGTTATCATTGGATGCGTACTAATCGTGGATGGTACTCGATTTATGTAGGTGGGAACCAGACGGGAATTTCCAGAAATTCTCTTTATGTTAACATCAACGTGACTTGTGCAAACAAATACACTTGTGCAGGGGTCCTGAAATATTTTCAGAGTCTACTTGTCCACGGACAAGTTGGGCCCACAAATCCACCTGTCCGTACCTAAGAAGAACTTGTCCGTACTTTTTAGTTTAAAAAGGAAAGGATCAGCATTATCGTTACTAAATAAACAAATAATACAAACATACACTTCTGTTGACTTCTATTTTAACTTATATAAAGTTTTTATGTTATGACTAGAACCATCCTTTTGAAAATATGTTATAACTAGCAAGCTAAGTGACTAGAACATCCACTTGAAAATATGTTATGACTAGCAAGTTTAGTGAGTAGAGAATAATTAAGAACACTTGAACACATGCAATTGACAAAAATAATCTCAGTACATGTATGTATGCCTAGAATTTCTACCCTGGTCCCATTACATTCAATGAATACTGCACTGGTCTTTCAGGGGTCCTGAAATAAGCTGTCCGAGTTGTTAAATGTCAAAACAATTGACTCGAAAAATTAAGCCACAAATTTTGGCTACTAAACTTTTTTACATAGCGTCAACCTAGCTAATCGTTTTTCTGAAAATCAAAAATGAAAGTAGATAACGGGAATCCCCAGACTGGCACTCATTTTCAACTTCACGGTTTAATTTTCCAATAATGATCATTAAATGTAGTAAACCAGTCCACGTGTCTATAAATGGCTGCATACATTTTGGTTTTGATAAATTTAAGGGTCATAAATGATCACAAATAGATTAGATATTGCCTTTAGGCATGCGGAAATAACAGATGTCGCCGATTAGTTTCATTTTCATAAAATATTTACCACGGAAATTTTACTTGTCCCCGGACAAGCCAGCTTCTAAAAACTGCTTGTCCGGACCGAGGAATCCACGAATCGGACAACTCGGACAGCTTATTTCAGGACCCCTGTTGTGGGGTAAAAAACAGCGATGATATAGCAAATGAATATGAATAAAATCTGTAAAATTACTAAAAGATCCTTTGGAAGCAAAGAATGCAACCAAGAAGAATAACAACAGACTCGTTGACTGAGTCTGTTCGCGAGAGGTAATGAAATGTGCCACATCTCTCAAGCCCCCTAGCAACGGCTTAAGCGGGACTCTAGATCTATTACACATGTCAGGGTTTTTTTTTACGACTGGGGGAAGAGGCCCCAGCCTGTCATTGGGGGAAGAAAATAGCGCGTGACGAGCAGTTTTGGGGGATTTTTTCACTCAGGGGGGAATTTACAATTATGCATAATAAACACTTTAAACTATGTTTTTATTACATATTCTTGCAACTTTTAGCAACTATACACACTGTCACTTAGCAATAGATGGACTTGCACTCATGTTCACTTATCATTGTAACAAGGTGGGTGGAGAGAGTTGAAATGCTCAAATCATTGAATATTTAAAGGTCACATGCTTTTATTCACAAAAAAATACTTTAAAATAAGAGTTGCTTTTGCAAGAGTCATCATATTATTATTAAATGCATACTTTTGTTGGCTTTTTATTTCAATTGTACTAAAAATCTTGTAAGAAAGGATAAAAAAGTCCGAAAATCACGATCGCGAAAACGTGTGACAAATATGAAAAAACGAAAGCAAACATTAAAAATTCTTGATAAAATACCCGTTTTAAATTTCATCTTTTCATCAGAACCATTCCATACTTATAATATCTGATTGCTTAAAACATTTACATTTTATTTTGCTCTAGCAAAATACCTCGGCAAAGATAATAAATTTGCGTAACGGCCGACCGGCTTATTTAATCGAATCAAGCACATAAAATAATTACTTTAAATTAACAACACATATTACACAATACAGCATAAGCTGTTACCGCTAATTAACAAGAGGTACAAACACGATAATCTGACGCTGCATTGTTTATCAATCATCTAAATTACATACTGATGATAACCACGTGTCAGTCGGCGCGTGGCGTGATTGACATCTGTCAGTAGCTAATTAACATACGACGCTCCGCCTACTGTCATACTTACGCTGGTGTCGACAAACAGTATGAAGTTTACTGGGATTTTGATTGACAAGGGGCAGAGCTTTCGAACTCGTTACGCAACAAAGAGTATTAACGCGAGACAAGCAGACGCCAACGGCATATTATGTGCGGGTGAGATACGAGTTTTTATCGATTTTCGCTGGTCAAAACCGGAACCTCGGGTCCACTGAACGCTCTTCTAACATTTTTATACTATTTCTAAAGGTTTTCACGCCCATTGAAAGTTGTGAAAGACCGTCTGCAATTGTGAACGGGTCCGATATTCGGTCGGGAAAATCGCTGGGAGTAATCTCCATTGCTTTGTTTACGATTCTGGAGAGGGGAATTTCGGACGTAGGGGAATTTCGACTGCGGTAGGGGAAATACTTGGCTGTCGGGGAAATCCTCGGCTGGGGGACGAGGCCGATATTCGGCCTCTGCTATAGAATAAAAAAAAAACCCTGTATGTTGAATGGACTCCATGGTCCCAAAGGACCAGAAAATATAACACTGAATCCAAGTACAGGGAGATTTTTTACAGCCTGAAAACTTAATGTCTGAAATCTGTTTCAATTAATATGACGTGGAAACAAACTTAAAGGATGTAATTTGTGTAATGCTGTCTATATAGACTATGTATAATACCAGTTTTAAAGATCAGATATCAAATTTATTAAAAAGAAATCAGTCTGGTATAATATTATCCGGTCCTGTAAAAAAATCATGTTTACCAGACCGACTGTCCTGTGAATTTTCAGGGTCTTTCGTGAACACTGTAAACAGACTGTTTTTCTCCATATTTCTCTTGAAAATCGGCAATGCTGTGTTTGTCACGTTTTCAAATACATCATTGAGCCAATGAGGTGTCTAGGTGAATTTACAAATTATGACAAACATTCTAGCTAAAATAATTAAGCTTCAGAGATGTTATATCCCGTTGATCTCTTGAGCTGAAACGAACCCCATACTGAAACCCAACAAGACACCGTGCTAGAAGTCTGTTACGCTATAATTCTATAAAAACAAATGCCACAATCTTCTATTTGTTTCGCCATTACTGTCAGCTGAAATTTTAGCCAGATTTTCTACTTGCATTTTTTCGCAAGTGGTATTTTTTTAACTTGAGAAATGAAAAGACAACTTGCATTTTCCGCGACCTGTCACTTTATTAGAACATTAACAGAAACATCCATGTGACAAGTCCAGCCAATCGTATTTGTGCTATATAAACAGTTACCAAAAAACACCGGATGCAGTAAACGTCATCAAAATTGGCAGGTACTTGTCAACAGTTGAAAAGACATGCGCACAGGACATGTATCGAGTGTAAACTTCCGTTTACGACGAAAGATGAAAGAGTGCTCCGAAATTCGTTCTGCAAATGACAATGCGCTGCAATGACCGCGAGTTGTTAAAGAAAGAACAATGTAAGATCGGGATGACCGTTAGAAATGCACATTATTCGGCCAAAAATTTTCACTCACAAAAAAATGCTGGTGTCTGAAATCTCACCTCGCAGTTTGAAATTTGCACTCGCATTTCGCGAGTATGCGAGCTTAAATTCGAACCCTGATGTAACAGTCTTGCATTTTTGTATCATTATAAGTTGTTGCTGGTTATTTCAGGTTCGTAATGTTAATCCTCGGCCCTGACTCGCGAATCGTATCGCCACTTGTCAGATGGTCCACAGCCCTCCTTTGGTATACATGACTTGTATTCACATAAAATTTTGCTTGCAGATACGTATTGATATCTCTAGTAAAGATATCGACATATCAGTAAATAACAGGTTAAAATATATTTAAACTTGTTTGTTAAGAAATCGATTACCGGACAGCTAGAACGCAGGGAAGGCATCCAGTTAAGACACTTCCTTTTAGAAATTTAGCAGACTTAAGGTTAGCCAGTTTTATTTGTAACATTTAGTTGGCCCAATATACACTATAACAGGCTGGTAACATTGCCCGATCAGGCTTATGACACAAAAAGAAATATTTCTTGAAAAATATTGAATATATTTCTTTCAAACTCGGTCCATTTATTAAGCATAAGAAATGATACAAATTAGAATAAAAATAACTTGGTTGCCTTCATCTTTGGCAGAATTGTTTCCCCTTTTCAGATTTTTATGACGCATAAACTTTGAAGTCCAAAAAAATAATGTTCTAATGCTAAGTTTAAAACAAAAAAGGGTTAAATGGCTTTCTAATACTCTAAATTATTGCGCTAGTATATGAATGTATACATTTTACTCTGCTTTCACTTACAACATTATAGAGAAATGTTAGTCCTAAAAAAATTGCTCATACATCTGCACTAGAAACAAAGTATTTACACTAAATATATAGAATAAAGGTACTGGCGCACAAGTTTGGAGCAAAAGAAAGCCATTGAACCCTTTTGTTTTAAACATTGCATTAAAACATATTATTTTTGGACTTTTAAAAATTATGCAACATAAAAATCTGAAAAAGGGAAGTAATTCGAACTAAACTAAAGGCAACAAAGTTACTTCTATCTTGATAAGCATTATATGTCATGCTTAATAAATGGACCAAGTTTGAAAGAAATATCTTCATTATTTGTCAAGAAATATTAATTTTTGTGTTGTAAGCCCGATCGGGCAATGTTACCAGCCTGTATAACGAGCAAGGCCTGCTTGTCAACAGCTGAACTAATATCGTTTAAGCTCCAAGGGAGGTGCAACTCCAGTTTCCTTCAGTCGAACAGTACTGTACAACCCACTCATCTCACCACTCGTCAAAAGCAGTGGGAACACTTACGAACAACACAAGACTTAAGACAAGTGTAATCTCGGAACACTAAACCTCAACAAATGTGTAACCTACTTTTGTTTAAGGAAAACAAATATGGCGGGAAATAAATGTTATACCTTCCCAAATTTATTCCCATGGATAAATTTCTGTCGCATCTGTAAGAATCGAATCCTTCACTACGCATATTTAACGACACTAAACTAACGTGTGAACTGTCCATAGCTTGTAAAGTTATTCCACTGGTGTTGCAGTCCCATTTCGCTTCGTTCAGTAAGTCTTTGATGGCATCAATAATCTTCTTCCACAAAGAACCCGTCACTAATCTTGCCTCAAACATGATGTTTTAAATAAATAAAATAATGCACACGACAAATAAAAATTTCTTAACGTATAACAATGTTCAGATTGCCTAAAAAAAGTAAATATCAGCCGATGACACCAGATTCTCCGCTTCCCTTTCTTTCCCAATTTGCTGACATCCGCGCAATATACTTTCCCGCCAGTATATTCGGCGCAAATCGATCGATAGCGTGTTTTGATTGGTCAAATATTACACATATGTTTCACGCGAGAACTCACGAGATGCATTCGGAGTTCTTCGTAAGTCAAGGAAACAACAGCAACAACAACAACATCTGCAGCAGTATTCGGTAATCAAACAAGTCCATATAGGGATATTTTTTTGGACTTTAAAGCTATTGATATGGATATCGTATGTTGAAGCTAAGAGTTCTCTTTAATTGTATGCAATTACATTCCAGGCAATGCTGAACTTTTCACGACTGTACGTACCCAAGTCAACTCGTACCCTTGGACGAATTATTTTATAGCCCCTATTTATACGGAGAAATTAAATCTTCCCCTATTTATAGTTATACAGTGTGTGTAGGGGTGGGGGGTAGGGTGAATTCCAGATGTTTCACCCCACAAGGCTTTTCCTCCCAAGACTTTTCACCCCCAATTTCACAAACCCTAGACTTTTCACCCCCAATTTTTAAGTTATATGCTGTGTTCTCGTAATTCCGTGGCTCTTAATTGCCAAAAGTGCACGTGCGCATTTGATGTTAGGTATTCACATGTTGTTTTTTAACCAAAAGTAGCTGCAACCTTTCAATATAACCATGCTAGGTCAAAAAATCAACACGATATGACAGAAGATGAAAAATCTCACCTCATGTATGTTGACCTACATTGGTCTGGATCAGCTGGCAGCTTCTCGTTGAATCCGTGGCTCTGATTGGCTAATTGATGGTCGCTATGGTTAAGGGTACCTTGACAAATAACACTGCTTAGAATTTAGTTAGGGGACCAGGCCTCGATCTTAACCTACTTTTGCTGGTAGCCAGCAGGGCTACCAACTTGTGAAATCAAGTAGCCCGACCAGGTTTCTGGTAGTCCCGTTTTGGAAAAGAAAAAAAAATATATTACAGTCTTCACCTTAATTTTTTTTCAGCAATAAATTGTCCTTTCCGGCAAGTAAGTTAAGAAAACCATTTGCCAGAAAACATTTTTAATTGCCCGAAATCATTTTGTTTATAAATATGATGTATTTTAGTTTATGCTTGATTCAACATTCAGTTATTTGAATTGTAGGCAACAAACCTACCCACACTATCCATGGGCAGGCTAAGCCAACGTAAGTGGATAACCATGTTACAATATTCAAGTAACTAGCAGACAGAAATTATGGGAGAAAACTGTAGAAAAAAGTAAGACCTATACCAGTATCTAGTTATATGCCAGGCGTGGGGTGCAAATTTGCACTACCCTTCTAAAACTTACTTTTTTAGCCAGGGCCTTTAAAATATAGTGTAACTGTTCAAATTTAACTGCAATAATGGATCAGCCTGGTTAGCCCCCCCCCCCCCCCCCCCCCACAAAAAAAAAATGTGTTTCTGGTGGCATGGCCAAAAAAAGTAGGGTCGGTATTTGTTTTTTTTTTTGCATTATGATCAAGTAAATGTAGCCTATTATCACAGTCCGGGGCGACGTGGACACAATAATCATCATCAACCCACCCGTGTTTAAAGCGAAAAAAAAAAACATTAACAATTATCGGTAATTATTCTGTTGATAACAAGTAATTGGCCTTGTTTTCATCATCAATTAAAACCCCCTCAAAGAGCTAAAAGAAGTGTGTCGGTATCATGGCATCTAAAGTGGAGATCAAAGGGGGTTTAGTTGCCCGAGATTGTCATGGCATTGTGTCATCTTTTCGCGCCATTTGACACATCACTGTCTGATCGTACGGCCTCGGTTCTTTAAATTGCTGAGAAGAAATCAGTAAAAAAGTATCTTCTTTAATTTTTTTTAAAAGCGAATGCGCAATATCCCGTATAAACTGACAGGTAAATGTGTCAAACGATAATAGTAGATATCCTACCTCTGTGACCTATTTGCCCTCAAGGAATTTACATTATTGTTTGAAAAGAATATCTGACATAGTGTCGAGTCAAAAAAGACATGTACAAAGATTCATTTACTTATTAAACGTATTAAAAACCACAGCGACATCATACTGCTTTATTTTAAAACAATCGTTGTTTTTATTTACGTTCACGAGGTCCCGTAACCTATTCATCCGCACTTGCAGAAATCTGTTTACCAAAAATCGTTTTACTCGATGTATTTAAATTGCTGCCGCTTTTTTCATTATTTAAGATTTTTTAATTCTGTTTTTTGTACTTTCTTGTCAAAAGTCTGAATTTTATGACCATAGTATGTATTATTTATTTACTTTTAGAAATAAATAAATAATTAAGATCGCGCTGTTTGAAATTTTACAAATAATTGTATGAAACTTCGATCGTTTTTATAGAATTTTGCCTACATTTCTGTCGACATCTTATTAAAATCGTTATAGAATTCAAACTGTATTATTTCTAAAGCGGTGCTGAAAATTTGAAGCGATTATATTAAAAAATGAATGCACTACAAGTGTTTTTTTTTGTATACGTGTCGATAAACATTTAAGTAACAGCGATACGATAGGTCGCACGTGCTCGTGGAATGGAAAATTACTGGCATGACGTTTTGATATCTTTACGATTCGCGGGTAAATTCCAGTCAATCCAGGTAATTTTTAGGGATGTAATATCTGAATTTTGTAAAGTTACTTTATATATTGCAAATCTGAAGTCATCAATTCATGCATAAATATATGAAAGCTAGTATTTAGGATGTCCATTTCAGATTCATGAAGTTCTTTTTGTAATTATTGTGAAAATTAAGGGATTTAAATTTCGGAAAAATGGCCGACTGGTGTTATGCCGACCGAAAATATCGTTGTCATTTAAAAGGAAACATCAGATAAATCGGTGAAATTTCACGCTTTTATTATCAACATGTTTGAAAACTTAGTAGCCCAACAGACTACCCAGCTTGGGAAATTCGGTAGTCCGTCTGAAAAACTGGTAGCCTCGGGCTACCGGGCTACCGTCAAGATCGAGGCCTGGGGACTGCTTAATGTGTTGCTACATTTTTGTCATAATCGGTTTGCATGTTTGTATTTTAATAAAAGTTTTTGTATGCCACCATCTTTTTCCTTAGCACTGAAAAGTTTTTTTTTCAACATTTCCATATTTTTAAGTAAATAAGCTATACTAACCTGTTTATTGCGCATTTTAGATGCTCACAAAATCTTTGTTTACTTTTCTGAGAAACTTGCATGAACTTTGGACATGCGCGGCAGTGGCACAAGTGTAATTTTGAGAGCCACGGAATGAACGAGAAACCACGGAATATCGAGAATTAGGTATACTGTAAATATTGTGAAACATTTTGTTATTTGAGATTTAAAATTATATTTATTTTATTTCTTATAGGTTGTTGGGGGCATTTATGAAAATGACTGTTACTTTCTTGACCATAATTCTATAAGGAAGTGTCTAGGGGTACGGATCCGTACCTCTAGAATCGGATTCACACACAGGCCTTTTTTTGTGCTGATTTTAGGTCCGAAATTCGGCCCTATTCCCTAATCTAAAAAATATACTTTTTTCCCCACCTTGGCCAAAAATTCCCCATGCAAAAAAAAAAAATGAAATTAGTTTTGATTTTCAGTCCTGATTTTAACAACTTTTCAGCAAATATATTCCCCCAAACAATGATTTCGCAACGTAAATTTCCCCTCCAAAAGGGACCTGGTACCCTTCCCCAAATTTACAAAAAAAGGGCTGACACATTTTGGTAGCCGTTATGATAGAGATACATGGGACGTTTTCACAAACAGTTTCTATTACTTAATGTCCCTTACTTGATTATTAAACAATCAGTTCCATGCCGATTATCATTATTACATTTGGCTTACCTTGTTAAATAACAAAATAAATTGGTGCATATTATATATAATGCCTAATTTATTTATTTTTTTTTTGCTGAATAATAGAATTCATTTAAGGGATAGAATTATTAATCTAGCTGTTATCAACAGTTTATTTAACAACAAACTAATCGGCACGGAACAGTGTATTCACTTGGAGTTCCTCGGTTATTTAGGTTCTGAAAGAGAAGATAAACAATCGGGTGAACGCTGGTATCTTTAAACCAATTAGATCCAAGTTTTAAGTGAAGATTGGTTAAGACTTATTTGTTATTTCATTTTCAACAAAATTTAAGATATAAATAACCCTAAATCTCCAGAAAAAGGGGGTCTGTATCCCTAGAAAACCCCTAACAGGTGTGTCTGGAGGTACGGATCCGTACCTCTAGAATCAGATTCTAGAGGTACGGATCCGTACCCCTAGAATCAGATTCTAGAGGTACGGATCCGTACCCCTAATTAATCATGGTCACATGTTATGATGTATAACAGGAATCCGCCTATAAACTGGAATACACTTTCCATAACCTGAATACACCTGTATTTCTTTAATTAATGGTATTTTTGAAGGGTTTTTGACAGAATTCAATCATATATAACATAGATAATAACACATACGAAAGGAAAGTAAAATACGTTCGCGCAAAACAGTTTTATATGAGATGGAAATTTGGTGAGCCCGCAGGAAATTCCCATAACCGAATTGCAGCCATGTTTTTTAAATAAATGGTATGTATTTTTGTAGAGTTTATGACAGAATTCATTCATATATAACATGAATAATTAATTTACAATAGGAAATAAATAATTACGTTCGCCCAAAACATTCCAGCGAGCACACACAAATTTTGCGCATTCATGAATGAATTTCCATGAGCTAAACTTCTCTAATGTAAACAAGTTTTTATCATTTTTGTATGATGTACAACCATGTTCAATCAGATTTAACATAAATGAATAAAGTTGAGAGAAGTTTATGAAAAGTTATTTCTGTAAATATGAGATTATAACTAAAGTTATGGTCTTATGGTGAATGCCCGAAATAAGAGTAGATATCTCCAAGAAATAAATGTTTATTTATTTATGATCATCATCTTGTAAAGTCGGGTTTATTTTGAAAGATTTTTAATACCTGTCACATGCTTTTTCATTAAATAATAAACTTTATGTATTGATATTAGCTACAAGACCGATTTAAGGCATACATTGTATTCTTTGAAAGGTTCGAAGCATTGATGTTTTTATTCTAAAATCATTTTTATTATGTTTTAAATATTAAATAATTGTTATAAATTGTAAAAGTTGGCGCATTTTTAATTTCATTTACTCTATTTTACGCATCTGCAAGTATTAACTGATATACTTTCGATACAGGGCATACAACCGGGTGAACCCCTCAAAATTAATTATAGGTTAAAATTATGAAATATTAAAAGTATGTTTTGGTGTATTACCTAGGAGAGTTCATTTCCATTACAATTACAGATGCATTTCTTGAAACTGAAAATTCTTCATAAGTTAAAATTATAGTACAGAATAATATATGTGCTACTGACATGTTTAAGGAAGTGAAATTGCAGGGCCCGTGTTCAAATTGCACATTAACCTTTACTCCTTTACTAAAAAAAAGAAACAAAAACAACAACACATTTTAATAAGACTACATGCATACCAACTTGCAAATGATACGCATGTTACTTGAAAGACTGAATGTCGTGACATATTTGTTACTAAATTGATACAAGTTGATACAATTTTTCTCAAAAGATATCAACACTGTACCAAAGAGCTGTATTTTGTACTATACCAACTTTTAAAAGATACACATATTTCATTGGATGTTTGAAATATAATTTTAACATTTTAATAATAATAATAATTATTATATATGCAACTATGCATTGAACGAGAAAATGATTTAGCTGTATAATTATGTGAAATATTATTTTTACTGGAATATAACCATGCATACTTAAATACATGTATTGAATGTTGTATGTTTTTCAGAGTATATTAACACTATATCGACTTTCAAAAAAGAAACGCATATAATGCGAAATACATGATTTGTAAGTCAGTATATTTTTATTGAAATATAACCTTGCATAGTTAGTGTTGATATTTAGATAAAATGTGTTTAATTTCTCAAAAAAGCTTAAACATGCAGAAGTTACATCTTATAACAGAACAGATATATTATTTTACCCGTGTAATTTTCAGCTACAGTATCATTATACTGGACAAATTTGTTGATGATCAAGGTTTTTGTTTGTTGCATCTTCATAATTTGAACATAAAGAAAAAAATTAAAGAGTTGAAGATAATTAACTAATCATATTCATCAAAGTCACATTTTCAATCATTGAAAAAAACAAATGGATTAAAAATACCTTGTAAATAACAGTATTCTTGTTATGTTACAAGTTTATGGTCATAACTAGATCTACTAATGAATAACAATAAAATAAATTCATTTTTCTTTTAAATGTAATACTATGTAAAACTCATTATAATACATTTAAAATTATTCATAATTATACATTTTCCCCCCAAAATATCAATAATTTCATATTTAATAATAAAAACATATCGGGGTGAAAAGTCTTCATATGCTATAAAACAACAGAATTTTCACTCCCATTTTTGGGGTGAAAAGTCTTGGGGTGAAAAGTCTGCCAACCGGGTAGGGTAGAGTAGGATAGGATATTAAGCAATGATGGTGGATTTGCAACATTCTTTTGGACCGTTTTTATAGACAGGTAGTCACAGTATCTTTAGTAACTTTTATATATACCTGGATTAGCCCCTGGCTTGCAGATGTTTACCTAAAAAAATTTCAGCTCAGATATATGCTGTTGCAGATCTCTGAGCTGAAACGAATCCCGTACTGAAACCTAACTAGGAATCGTGCCAGAAGTCTGTCACGCTATAATTTCATCAAATGAAATGGACTCACCATTTACTTAAAAATATTTCTAAATCCATTTTTCTTTTGATCTGGTATAAAATTATCCATGCAACATAATTTGATCGCAAGTTATACACACAAGTTTCAAATTGGTACCCCTCCCTTACAGAAGAAAAAGGCCTGCTGCGTACTCTTGCTGTGTACATACAGCGTATATGATGCGTACATGATGTGTACTGAAATCAAGGGCTTTAAATAGTACGCAGGATATACACCGCACATACACCGATAGTACGTTTGTAGTACACTTTTGACATGCAAATGAGCTCTGCCGCGTACTACTTGCTGCGTACATGCTGTGGACTAATAGTACACAGGATGTACACTGGAGGAATTTAGTATGCGGGAAATAGTGTGCAGCATGTACGCGGCACATACACTTTTCACATGCAAATGAGCCTGCGGTGTACTACCCCTGCGGCGTACATGCTGTGTACTCCTGGCCCGAGTCCTGCGGCGTACATGCTGTGTACTCTTGTGGCGAAACTGCTGTGATAATGTAAATTCCTTACCCCACCAACTTTCGTATGCAAATGCTGATCATTTGGACAGAAAAAAACAGAAAAAAGATAAGTGACATGCATCAATAAGTATTTACCCTTACCAAAATAATGTAGATTGATGTTATCAAATAAATTAGTATGCTTTTCTTCATCCACTTTTCAATGAAATAAATCAATTTTGTAGCATGTAATTTGGTAAACATTTGAAGAAAATGGCGTAACTGCATCAAGGGGAAACAACTTTAATGCAACTAAATATAAATGTTATGATTTATTATAGACGATGTGTGCGTAGTATGTATTTATATTGATTAAAATCCATCTGAGAACAATCTAGGACTGGAATTATATAAACATTTATACACTTTTACGTCCGTAAAAAGTAGCGCACCAAAACATTATGGATTGATTTTTTCCAATGGGGCGAGGGCAATTAGCCAAAAACTTTCTGAAAATATACGAGCAGCAAATCCGATGAACAACTTTTTAATTTGGTGAGGCCTTAATGAGTTAACATAATGAGCATTAAAGCCTTTATAAAACATGATAGAATGGTGTTTTGCTTAAGAGTATTCAAATAACAGTGAGAGCTATTAATTCTTCTCATTTGGGCGCTGTTGAGGCATTAGCTTGGTAATTATTTCATGTATTACAAAATGTAATGCAACGAAGTTCAAATAAGGCTTTTCAATTATCCAAGTTAGAAAGCTCCAGGATTAATTCAAAATGAAAAAGAATATATTTTTACACTGCATGCAAGGTGCAGCTCAGAAATCACTAAGATGTAAGCTTCACAAATGAACATTGCAAATAGTTTGGCAAATTTTCATTGTTCAGAATACCGGTAATCTGAACTATTCTATGCTATTAAGATAAAAGTTACTCGGAAATCAAGTTCTTGCTTCCAAAAAAAAAAAATGTACAAATCCTTCTTGCATGAAGTGTACTTTAGACTTTTACTTATAAAAAAAACAACTAAGTATAAATGCCAAAAGAAATTGTACAAGTCTTTCCCGCGTATATGAAGTGTACTGCACAAATTTCAAAGTATCTGCGGTGTACATGCAGTGTACTATTTTCTTGTACAAGTCCCTCCTGCGTACATGCAGTGTACTCCTTAAATTTTCAGAGTCTGTGCTGCGTACTTGAAGTGTACTAGTGACCTCCTGCGTACATGCTGTGTACTCGTCGAAATAGTACGTGGCATGTACGCAGCATGCGGTGTATGTAAAATGTACTCCTCTGGCGTACTACTGTGTTCGCGGCATATACACAGCAAATACGCAGCATGTACGCCACAGAGGCTTGCTTCTGTAAGGGCTGTCTGCAATATTTTGTCCCCCATTGCAGTTGTCACCTGATCAGGGTACTCTTCATTTTGAAAAACAGTAGGCGGTATAGAATCGTTATTTATTGACCCTAACTTAAACCTCCTAAGATACGTTTTTTATGAATTTTATAGAAAATGGTAATGTTTATGATTAAATTAAATTCATAAATTGATAAAATTTTGATCTTGATTTTCAAAACTAACCACATGCTCTGAACTGTTGCATGACGTCATCAGTTTCTCACGAGAGACTGTGCGAGATGTTGTAGTTTGATACTGGTTAGTTTACCAAATGGGGTTTTGCCATAACATCAGAAAATAAAAACTGCATTAGTTAAGTTATGGTAGCCAGAACTAGCAGATGTTATAAAATTAATTGCAATAAAGTATTTTGTGAACTCTCAAACTGTTAAAACGTTAAAATAACACTTCATTAAACAATGCTTTCGTCACGGTATAGGACTTGAATATTAAAATAGGGAGAAAGTGTGTAGACGGCCTGGTAGCTCAGTCGATAGAGCATCGGAATGGTATTCCGAGGCCTCAAGTTCGAGTCTCGGTCTGGCTGCTCTTTTTTTTTCGCCCTATGACATTTGGCGCCCAATGTGGGGCCGTGACTGAATATACTCCGAGACCATGTTTACCGTGTTCTCTATCCCATTACAAATTTGAGGACGAATTTCATATAGCGGGGCAGTACCGGTATGTCACAGTAAAGGACTTGAATATTAAAATGGGGAGAAAGTGTGTAGGCAGCCGGGTAGCTCAGACGGTAGAGCATCGGAACAGTATTCCCAATAACTCTAATTTGTGTTCTTGACAAAATTATGCCCCTTGGTGTATCTTCCTTTCAAAGTAGAGGTGTCTTATTGAGACATATATTCATTTTACTGTCAAATCACCGAATAGTGGAGCACGCTGTTTTACAGACAGCTCTTGTTTCCTTATACAAGTGGTACCAAGTATTGGACCCATTCACAATTGCAACGGTCTTTCACAATTTTCAAACTGGGTCCGCCGGACCGATTCGCAATTGCTGTGAATACCTCTAAAAATAGTAGAAAAACGTAAAAAATGCATTATTTCATGGAGGCTGCCATGTTTGCAATGCCTACTGGTAGTAATGGTACCGCACATGTGCATTGGAAAACACTGTTACTAAGATTAGAGTATGATATGGGGTACCCAAGAGGGCGAAATCTTTCCGCCGCTCGTGAGATAGGGCTAAAAATCTGTAAGGCAGATTGATCCATCTATAGCTCAGAAAGTGTTGTCAACTTTTGCGAGGAAATCAAGATTTTTTACGTTCGTCAACCTATATTATCGAACCTTGAACATTAATTCATAGTGCATTTAGGTACGAATCAGGTACAGATCATTTAAATGGTGTCCTCATTTGTTCTGGAATAAATTTAATGAATGTAAGATTTAGATACCTAACTTTCTGCACCCATATATTCATATTCAATCATTAAACATTTTTATTCACAAAGTATTAAAAAAAAATCACACAAGGGGGAAAAATTAACAATTTTGAGGAAAACAACGCTAATTTACACAATTTTCTGGTACCGGACCCATTCACAATTTTGAGAAAAAAATCACTGGTCACAAAGCTTGTCCGCACTCTCAAGTCGAACATTTCTCATCCGATCTTCACCAAACTTGAACAAAATGTGTTTGACCATAAGTCCTCAGACAAATTCGATAACTAGCCAAATCGGCCCAGGCACTTCAGAATTATGGCCCATGAATTACCGGAAAACGCTCAGATTTTAGGCGTATTCCTGAAGGCACCCTATACTACTGATGAGAAGTATAGGAGTCCTTTTGGCTTCAGGAATGTGCAAGCCATGCACTCTAGTAGTACATGAGTAGTATAGGGCTCCTTTTGGCTAGATGAATGTGCATGCGCTCTAGTAGTATAGGAGTCCAAGTTAGATAACTAGCCAAATCGGCCTAGGCACTTCAGAATTATGGCCCTTGAATTACCCAAAATCAGCCTTTTTACTCTTCAAAGGTATATTTGTAGTGAGTAAACAGTATATAAAGACTGACTTACTATTAAGATGATTAGGCAGTTGTGGGAGACATGCGCTTTTCTCAAAAGCAGCTCTAGTTGAATATTTACTAGAAAAGTATATTGGGTCATTCATGTAGACATGTCCAGTTACTCTAGTGTAGTGCATGGCACTCAATGACAAGGACAGAAGAAAGTGTTCTTTTCTCTCAGTCTGACCAATGCATGGTTGCTTTCTTTATGACATACACAAAATTTAGAGTTTTACAAACAAGACACTTCCCTGTACTGTCCTAGAATCCTGGTACAGATTAATTGAAAGAAATTATAGTGCATAATGCTCATTGTCTTCAGATTTGGATTCTTTCCAATTAATCGGATCAGAGAGAGAGAGATCAGAATCGGACCAATTAATCGATTCCACTTCAGCCATCCAATTCTTATCACTAATGACAATCATATTTCATTAAGTAAAAAAGTTAGCACAAACTTGAGTTGTCAGCCTTATTGAAAAATAAGAAGTTGAATTTATACAGTTATGTTGTAAAAAGGTTTATGTTTATTTTGTAGAATGTCTGGTACTAAAGAAGATATTAAATAAAATGGCTATGGCTGGGATAGAGAAGACGCGATTTCTGCTTCTGCCTAGAAATCTGTCAGCTGTGGCTCTTCACCCATGTAAACGCTTGTTTTTCACATCTATTTCTGCCAGTTCCAATCAGGTCAGACTTAACTACCGTGAAAATGGAATATACAAGCATGTTTGCTTCAGAGCACCTGCAAGTTTATGTATAAGTTTACGACAACACATGAGTGTAACAAGGAACAGTGCTAGGTACACAGATTTTGGACACAAAAGGAGACCTTTCAAATGGAAGACGTTTTTAATAGTCTGTTTGATGTGTGTCATTGCACTTGCAACTTTAGTAGAGAAAGCGTAAGTACATTTTTGACTTTCACTAGCTCTGTCTTCTTTAGATATTATTTCACTTAAGACACCTTCAATCATTTTCCTTCTGTATTATGGCAGAAAACAACTGCAAAACTTTCATTTTCTGATTTCATTGAGCACAGTTTAAGCAAAATGTGAAACAAACAAGTGTCTTTTTATTTCATGTTTTCTGTAGGGGTTTTAACAAAATTTTACCGTTTTGTTGATTCCTGCAAGTGAGTTGGAACCTGGAAGTACTAGATTATATATGATACATTGCCTAATTCACTGAATAACATTAACCTTTACCTTGCTTCATATACATGTTCACCACGGATGTGCAAGCTATGTTGGTCTACACTGGTCGCAAAGGCAGAATCACTTGCCGCCAGCAGGCTAAAGGTTAATAAAACACGTCTTACTTGTTTTGAAAAGTGTATATATAATTCCATCTTCATGTCTCAATTTTGTGGTGACAAAAAAGTTTTCTGCCACATATAAATTTATGAAGTTAATAATTTACTCTATTAAGCGGAGTAAGTCTTTGTTTGACATGACAGGAAATTCAGTTCTTCAAGTAGTCCAATATATAGAGGAGCGCAAATCAAAAGATTGCAGGCTCAGGAGTTCAGTCCTTGGGTGAGGGATATGTTCTCCATGACGATTTGGTTAGACATTGTGTCTGAAATCATTCGTCCTCCGTCTCTGATTCATGTGGAGAAGTTGGCAGTTACTAGTGGAGAACAGTTTTATTACTGGTAAAGAATCCTGGGGAACAAGGATTCAGTTACATTGTAATTGCCTGCTATTTCATAAATGAAAATCTGTTAAAAAAGTTGCTTTACCCAAAAACCTGCTATTTCATAACTGAAAGTCTGTTAAAAACATTGCTGAACCAAAAAAAAAAAGAAACAAACAAATAAAACAGTTTGAGATTTGTGCTTTTCCAAATATGAAACCAGCCATCTTTATGTAGTTTTTACTATATAGATATAAAGAATGGATGCTTTTGTTGAGAGATAAGATGTCATTTCTACACCTGTGACTTTAAATCAAGGTCCCTTTTAAGTCGTTCACATCTTGCTTGTTGAAGAACCCATCAAATTTC
Organism: Mercenaria mercenaria; assembly: GCF_021730395.1. Lineage (NCBI taxonomy): Eukaryota > Metazoa > Mollusca > Bivalvia > Venerida > Veneridae > Mercenaria > Mercenaria mercenaria. The sequence goes on along the minus strand of NC_069362.1, from coordinate 12,543,482 downwards.
CTGAAATAGCAAATTGTCCTGTATCTTGTGAGCTATTCTCCAGAAACTTAAAATCAGTCAGTACTTGTTTTATTTGACAGAGATGTTTTAAGCAAACAAAACTGTAGACTATATGCAAATTTTAATTCAAATATTTTGTGTTGTAATGTATTGTATATATATAAGACAATATGTATACATCATGGACAGATATCAGATGCTATTAGGTTATACTGCAGTTGAGAGAATTGGAGTCACCTTCCAGTGGGGGACTTTGTATTGCATTGCAATTATAACTTCATTCATTTGTTTGATTTAGAATTTGTCACATAGTGACAGTCAGGCACGCTGTCCTACAAACTGCACTTGTTTATTCTAGAGATGCTGCATCATCTGAGGTGGAAGGAGATCAAAGTGTAGAACAGGGGGAGAAAGATGGGGATGGGGAACCAGAGAAAGAAGGAAAGAAAAAGAAGAGGATAGGATTTCATGATAAAAGAGTATATCATTCTATATATTTTTATCTTCGTCAGGGCCTAGGACCTTTTGGAGTTTATCTTTATCTTTTAGAATTTTGAAAGTACTTAGAATGAAGTGATTCAGCAATTTACATATATCATAGTTACAAGACATAAATGAAATCTTTAGGTTCCACTTTAATGTCAAGTGCTTTCAAACTTACTAAGCTCTTTTATTGAATGGGCAGTATGTTTATAACCTAAAGCAAAACATTTATTTACATTTATGCTAAAATTTGAAATTCTTATGAATAAATCTTTTCTGTTGATTTGTTGGTTATAATCACCTTGGTGCAAAAAGTGGATAATTTCATACTTTTTTGCTTTCTGTGTTGAGGTGACGAATTTTCATACATTGTAGATGATTGAGTATGAAAACAGAATACGAGCCTACTCCACCCCTGATAAGATATTTCGTTACTTTGCGACGCTCAAAGTTCACAGCAGTGGGGAATGGGAAGTGTTTATGACACCTGAAGATTTTGTCAGGTCTATCACACCTGGGATGCTTCAACCTGAAGGTAAACCTTTGAAACGTTTATTGTCATGGCCTTTCTGTTATAAGGTAGTTCTGACAAAAACGTAAATCTTAACCCTCCATCAAAAGTATAAATTTCAGTAACTAAGACCAATTCTAGTTCTTTTACTGCTTGTGACAATATTGGTGAATAGTAGAGAAGGCCATGTTTTAGTTACTTTTTTAGACTACTGAAACAGAATTTAAAGGGCAGTTATATTTAATTTCCCTTTTCCAGTTAGCATTGCAGCATTGTGCATAATGGATTGCATTTAACATAAATTTGCCTCCAGCTATTTAAAAGATATGAAATAAAGTGACTGTATACAGTGGAACCTAGCTAATCCGTACTCTTGTAATCCGGAAACCTGTCTAAACTGAACGATTCTCGCGGTCCCGTATTTTTTTCTTCTTAATTTAATACAAATATACATTTGAAATCCAGACCCTTGCTACTCTGAAAACCGGAAAAGTTTTGTGGTCCAGTTTCATATAAAATAGTTGAAATTTACCTTTCTGATCTGAACACCAACCGGGCCCCAAAATTTTGACCATACACAAAGATTCAATGAGGTGCGAAGTGTCATAAAATACCGACAAATGTTATAAAAGCAGTGCAAACGTTTGTTTACAATATGCGAGTCGGTGAACGTGTGTGATTAACACAAGTGTGAAAAATACGAATATGGAGAGGCATTGCCGACTAATTATGTCATAATTATGTAATCATCCTTTATTGCTCATCAAATCAAAGGAATACATTAAAGAGATGGGTCATTAACGTACGTTTGCAATAATTGGGTGTTAAAAATAATTTCTATTGATGTCTTTTTGTTAATATTTTAATGCATTGCCAAAATCGTGTGATCCATACTTGAAGTCTTGCTGTCAAAAGAACATGAGTAACACACAACAATGAATGTTTGTTGCATTTGTTTCAGCTTTTTATTTGATTAAAAATGATTGAAGATAAATCTTTGAAAATTGAAAGATAATTGTTTTCGATATTTGAGTTATTTTTCAAACTGTATAAAATGTTGAATTCAGAAAACCTTTATAATCTGAACACCTTTGTAATCCGAACAATTCTTCTGGTCCGAACAGGTTCGGATTAGACAGGTTCCACTGTGTTTGTTTCACATGAAAGATCGACTTGCTTGTAATTTTTAGCTCATCTGATTTTTTGAAAAAAAATGATGAGTTATTGTCATCACTTGAGCGGTTGTCGGCGTCGGCGTCGGCGTCTGCGTCGGGCGTTGCTGGTTAAGTATTATGTTTAGGTCAGCTTTTCTCCTAAACTATCAAAAAATATTGCTAATTTAAACTTGGAATACTTGTTCATTTATTCATGCTTGACCTGTTTTTAGAAGAAACATAACTCCTCTTGCTTTTGCAAGATTTATGGCCCTTTGTACTTTAAAATATCAGAATTTCTTGGTTAAGTTTATATGTTTAGGATCAACTTTTCTCCTAAACTATCAAGTTTTGCTTGAAACTTGGAATACTTGTTCACCAATAAGCAGACCTGTCATCAAGAAACAAATCCATTGCTTTTGCAAGAATTATTGCCCTTTGGCTTAGAAAATCAGTTTCTTGGTTAAGTTTTATGTTTAGGTCATTATCCAACTATCAAAGCTTTCCATTAAAAACTGAACACTTGTTCAGCTTCATATAAATGACCTGACAGAAACAAATGAATCATCTGTTTTCATCATGAGTTTTCCACCTTTAAAATGGATTAGAAATTTATCAGATCTTGAAAACTTTCCTATATGCTATGTAACAATTTTCCATCATAGCTGACCTGTCCGCAACAACTTCCGTTTTGAATGTTGCCTTTTCTCACTGGTGTTATGTTTAATCACTTTCCATAAATCAAGATCTTGAACTTGAAGTTTTTCATTTGACACTTTCAGCATTAGTTGCAAGAGGTGGCCTCGCAGGGGAAATTTTATTAAAAAAGGTGGGGTGTCTTGAGAAAGATATTGCTGGTTTAAACATTTACCTGAACTCGACCATAAGTCGAGGGCAATTTTTTAAGATATTTGTAGGTGTATAAGTATGTTCAATGCTCATGTAGAGGGATAAAAAAATCTTCATAATTATATAAACAACATTATAACAAAGTATTCAATTATTAATTTTATTTTTATATTAAAAATATTATCCTTTATTGTTTGAAAAGCATATATCTTTAATTTATTAATAAGATATTTCATTCCTAACATTTAAAACATGTTACATGTATCAAAGTTACAATAAACATAAGTATCTGTAACTGATATTTCACTGTATGTTCAAACACAAAGTGTCAATTTAAAATCCCTCAAAGTCACTCTTGTCATCACTGTTAAACAGTTCGTTGGCTAACTCCTCAGTTACAGCAGGGTCATACACATAGTCATCACACTCAACATCATCATCATCAACAACACTGTCAGTTACACTGCACGAGGAGGTGAATTCCTCGAACAATGCATCGTCCTGTGTTCCATCCATCGAGTTAGAAATTCCACACTTCAGAAATGATTTCATAACCATTTCTGATGGTATCTGATTCCAAGCATTAACAATCCATTCACACACTGTGCTAAGACTTGGCCGTTTAAGGTTGCCAGCCTTAGTTGTCTCACGGGGACCGTTTACCATCCACTCATTCCAACTGTGACGAACATGAGACTTGAACGGTTTATTCAATGACACATCCAAAGGTTGCAAGACAGAGGTGCAGCCTCCAGGAATATTTTTCTTAGAGATTTTGCATTTTACATTTAAAGGATCCCCAGTGATATACTCTGTATGCAATATTTATTTTGATGTTTTCATTTACAGGCCTTGGTCTTGACCAGTTCAAAAAGTTTGATCCACAGGTTTGTATATGTTATAACTTGTTCACATCCAGGGCATTTTTACCTGATTTTTAAAGAAAAAAAAATTGCATATTTTAGTCAAATGAACATTTGAAACTCGAGGCAATGTGCGCATTTAGGAGGTAATGCAACCCAGTTTCCAATTTGACTAAAATTGTGTTGATATTTCCCTAAACTTTAGGCTAGGGCTTCTTCCCTTTTTCAGGAAAAAAAGCCCTGGGTCAGCTCTTCATGTCTTGGTTTGGGTCTGTAAGCATGCTTGTATTTAAGGCAAAATAGTGAAATAGTAATCCCATGTACTCAGAATTGGTTGTAATATTATCACTGTTGGAATATATGGTGTATATATGCTTGATCTGACATTATGTAGTTACTCTTGGTAAATATATGAACTACTGGTATTATCTGGAATGGTTTTATACGGTTGATATTTTATCTTCAGACTAACTCAAACATTAAACAAACTATTTTTAGCTCACCTGTCACAAAATCACAAGGTGAGCTTTTGTGAACGTGCGGCGTCCGTAGTCCGTTCGTTCATCCGTGTGTTTGTAAACTTTTGCTTGTGACCACTCTAGAGGTCACATTTTTTGTGGGATCTTTATGAAAGTTGGTCAGATTGTTCATCTTGATGATATCTAGGTCAAGTTCGAAAATGGGTCACGTGCCATCAGATAATAGAAAAACATTGTGACCTCTCTAGAGGCCATATTTTTCATGGGATCTATATGAAAATTGGTCTGAATGTTCATCTTGATGATATCTAGGTCAAGTTCAAAAATGGGTCACGTGCCATCAAAAACTAGGTCAGTAGGTCAAATAATAGAAAAATCTTGTGACCTCTTTAAAGGCCATATTTTTCATGGGATCTGTATGAAAGTTGGTCTGAATGTTCATCTTGATGATATCTAGATCAAGTTCGAAAATGGGTCACATGCCATCAAAAACTAGGTCAGTAGGTCAAATAATAGAAAAACCTTGAGACCTCTCTAAAGGCCATATTTTTCATTGGATCTGTATGAAAGTTGGTCTGAATGTTCATCTTGATGATATCTAGGTCAAGTTCGAAACAGGGTCATGTGCGGTCAAAAACTAGGTCAGTAGGTCTAAAAATAGAAAACGTTGTGACCTAGCTAGAGGCCATACTTGTGAATGGATCTCCATAAAAATTGGTCAGAATGTTCATCTTGATGATATCTAGATCAGGTTCGAAAGTGGGTCACATGCCTTCAAAAAGTAGGTCAGTAGGTCTAAAAATAGAAAAACCTTGTGACCTCTCTAGAGGCCATGTTTTTCATGGGATCTGTATGAAAGTTGGTCTGAATGTTTATCTTGATGATATATAGGTCAAGTTTGAAACTGGGTCAACTGCGATCAAAAACTAGGTCAGTAGGTCTTGAAATAGAATTACCTTGTGACCTTTCTAGAGGCCATACCCTTGAATGGATCTTCATGAAAATTGATCAGAATGTTCACCTTGATGATATCTAGGTCAAGTTTGAAACTGGGTCACGTGCCTTAAAAAACTAGGTCAGTAGGTCAAATAATAAAAAAAACCTTGTGACCTCTCTAGAGGCCATACTTTTCATGGGATCTGTATGAAAGTTGGTCTGAATGTTCATCTTGATGATATCTAGGTCAAGTTTGAAACTGGGTCAACTGCAGTCAAAAACTAGGTCAGTAGGACTAAAATTAGAAAAATCTTTTGACCTCTCTAGAGGCCATATTTTTCAATGGATCTTCCTGAAAATTGATCTGAATGTTCACCTTGATGATATCTAGGTCGGTTTCGAAACTGGGTCACGTGCGGTCAAAAACTAGGCCAGTAGGTATAAAAATAGAAAAATCTTGTGACCTCTCTAGAGGCCATATTTTTCATGAGATCTTCATGAAAATTAGTGAGAATGTTCACCTTGATGATATCTAGGTAAAATTCAAAACACGGTCACGTACCTTCGAAAACTAGGTCAATAGGTCAAATAATAGAAAAACCTTGTGACCTCTCTAGAGACCATATTTTTCAATGGATCTTCATGAAAATTGGTCAGAATTTTTATCTTGATAATATCTAGGTCAAGTTCAAAACTGGGTCACATGAGCTCAAAAACTAGGTCACTGTGTCAAATAATAGAAAAAGACGTCATACTCAAAACTGGGTCATGTGGGAAGAGGTGAGCGATTCAGGACCATCATGGTTCTCTTGTTAAAACATGTCATTTGTGTATGCAGTTTGCTTTTGAAATTCAGTTTCTACATGATTTAGCTGTGGGAATTTCTGCTTATTAAACCTTCTATTAATAGATAGTAAGTGCTGTTTGTGTTGGTCTGCTGGTAGGAAAATTAGTGCCAACTATTTTCTGAAATGAAAAATTGAATTATTTTAACAAAATTTACAAACGAGAAGAATGAAGCAATACATAATTGATTGGATGTGTCCTGCTGTTATGGTACAATCTTTGTAGTTGGTCTCTGAATACTATTTTAATAAGGTTTTCAAAGAAAATACTTGTTTGTAGTTAGATTAATTTCTGTGGTTGTTTGACTGCACAGTAAACTTGTAGTATCTCTCAGATATCTTACAATAGTATACAGGTATATACAGTATACAGATTCAGTTTTATTGTTTATAGGCAGTATAGAAAGGAAATTTGTTTTGATTCTTCGTGATCAAGGTCAAAGTATTGGTTACTAAAAGTAGAATTTCCATTTCAAGTAATTAACTTGTTACAGTGACAGTGTTTCCATGTATTACAGTAAACGGAACAGGAATGTATTAAATGGAACACTGTGATCAGCGATTGAAATGACACATTAATTTTGATTGTGCTGAAAAAAGTTTCAGACTAGTAAATGGATTGCGATCAAGGTCATGGTCTCTGTGTTACAAAAAATGTATGTTAATTTTCGATTGATAGTTACAGAAAAGATGCTGCTGAATGACAGTTTGGAATTGTTATAAGGCTTTCAGTGATCTAGGTCAAGGTCATTTACTTAAATATAATTTTGGTTCTTTGCTCATAACAATACTTCATTTGTAAATGAATTGAGGTCAAGGTCAAGGTAGCTGTTTCTGATAAGTAGAATTTCATATTCCATTTGGTAGCCAAAGTTGTGCTGAAAGTTTTGAAGTGAAAACTTGCATATAAATGGACTTCCAAGAAATTTGTTTTGGCTTAATTTAAAGATCAAGTGTATTGTCATTGGAAAAAGAATTATGTTTTGCGGGCATCAATTGATGTGGTGGTGACAATGGGAAACTTGGTACTTACTGGATCTTAGAGTCGTTAATAAGGTCTTTAATACTAAGAATAAGTCTTGTGATCAAGGTCATGGTTCATGAAAAAATTCATGGCAGTTTAAGTGAATCATGGTGTAAAAAGTTGAAGATAGGTTATAGCTGAAGAAAGATTAGGCCGTATGAAGATTATAACACACACAAAAAAAAACAGTGGAAAACTAGTTTTCTGAAGTATCTGCCTGTTAAAATACTGTCCGTCACTATCAGTTACAATATTATCAGGGCTTTTTTGTCCAAGTTTTGTGTTATGCAGTTGATGTATTTATTCACAAGTACATGTTCTGTTTAAAGGAATGCTTAGTTTTGGTTAACGGTGTTCAAGTTTCCACTGTGTATAATGTTGTGTAGTTTGACACAATACATCTCCAGGAGGTGAAAATTTCCATATGGGCCGCGCCATGAGAAAACCAACATAGTGCGTTTGCAACCAGCACGGATCCAGACCAGCCTGCGCATCCGCCCAGTCTGGTCAGGATCCATGCTGTCCGCTAATGGTTTCTCTAATTGCAATAGGGTTTGAAAGTGAACAGCATGGATACTGACCAGACTGCCCGGAAGGTCTGGATCCATGCTGGTCACAGATGCAATGTTGGTTTTCTCATGATGCGGCTCATTTAGGTTTTGTTAAACTAGATGCGGGCGTGTAGATCGTTCAAGGAAAAGTGTTTTCATAGTGTGTCACTGCTAAAAAAATATTTTGTTACGTGTTTCCAGTTAATTATTGAAATATGATTGGTAATTTCACAGTGAAAACTATCAGATGTATTTGCACTAAGTAAAAAATTGCAAATATACAGAAGTTGGCTAAAAACCATTGGAAAACATGAAAGAAAAAGAATATTAAATTTTGCCAAATATCTTTCACTTTTGAAAAACATATCAAAGTTTTCACTTGAGGAAATGTCGTATTTTGTGTTAACTTTGTCAAAGATATTGCCATATTCCACAGAAACAAACAAGATTCCTCTTTATACATGTATGTAAACATTGTGTGTCTACTATTATTGTTTTTCTGGAGGTGGTATCCTTGAAGTAGAGATTTGCTTTAGTGAATCACACTACACTGTTGGCAGTTTTGATGTAAAATGTGTAACTTTTGTTTCTCATAAGAACATAAAATATTCATAGCAATTAGGAGTAATGTTTCAGATGCAAAAAGTTCTATGTTTTTGCCAGAATGAGAAACAAAATTTATTGATAGTTAAGTGTTGTAATTAAGAATTCAGCTTCTGTGATATTAATTATTATGTATGTTCAAACCATTTAATAGTTTTAGTTCAGATTGAACGGAATTTTAACACCAATTTTTGGAACTGATGTAAATTTGCATTATCTTGAGAAAATTTCATTTTAAAATTCAACCAAAAAAGACATAGCATAATTATGTATGTGAGATGTTTAAATTTACAATTCTTTTACATATGAAAAATATCACATAATGAATTTCTGCTGTAAACTGTGTTCACTTAAAACTAAATATTCACTTCACATTTGCTACATAGAAGGAAAGTGTTGCGGAATTGGTAAGTGGTGCTTGCATCAGTGTCTTTTTATCCACATTTCTTACAAGCAAGTATTTTGGCAGATCCTCACCTGAAAATAATTTTCTTTGTATAATATTTTAGATAATATTTCAAGAATATTTAATATTGACTCTTGTCTGGAAAAAAATGAAATACAGGTAGACTGTAGCTGGGCTCTTTTCATAAAACACTGTGCTATCCTGATCGCATTATCAGTACACGGAAATGTGCCGTGATGTTTCGGTCGGGGCTATTTGACATGACATGCAGGTGTATGGAATTGATGCACATGCAACTAGCCCGACTGAAACTACTGGTAGTACAAATCGAAAATGGGGAATACAATCCAGCCTGCCTTGTATTTTCTGTAACAAAAGTAAGAGCGTTAAGAATGCATCCCTGACCAGTGACCAGTAATTTGTTGCACTACAGTATGTGCTGGACTAATAGTATATTCCTGGACTGCTGATGATTTAACAGATAAATATTGTATTTTATCTTTGTTGTAAGAATAACCTTCCAGTGCACACACATTGCATGCTTCCAATCCATATGCAGAAATGTTACCCAGAATGCACAGGGTATCTGGCATATTTGTAACTGTAGATATGTGCTTATGTTACAGCACAGATTTTGTTTAGTATCCTAATTTCCAGTATTTCATGCATATAAGGTTACCATAGTGAGACCGTAATGGTAATTTGCAGTGTTGTTTGTTATTATGGCACTTTTAGCCATTACAAGCACATGTTGTTGTTTTTTACCAGCAGAGGAATGCTGAAAAGAATTTAAGAAGTATGTAATAGAAAATAAAACAAAATATAATGTGAAATTGAAAGGAAATTGCCAGTTGCCATTATAGGTTCACTACATTAAGTCCAAGACAGTAGATAAAAGGATATATATTCAAATTGAATTTAATAGTATCTACATTATCACATAACTGATTTTTAAAGACATTTCTACTACAAAGAAACATAATCTAAAATCTGTTATTGCAGACCAAACTATGAGAATTCTTCTGATTAAGTGCTGAATGATGGCCTTAAAAAGTGAAAGAATTTGCTTTACAAACGATTTGCTCTGATAAGGGATCTGCTAGATTTCTTGCATTTAAATCATTTAGTGATAACATGTAAATCTTAACTGCTTTTGTATATTTTTATTAAGGTGTACTCAGTTTTGAAACTAATGTACTAAATGATAACTAGTGTCACTATAGGCTATTGTATTAATAATATATGTAAATTGGAAATCTTCATGTATATCATATACATTATTGTATACTCTTAGACTAGTGGAACACACTCATTTGATTGGTTGAGAGTGCAGCATACAAAGATCTGCAATTATTCGAGATGTTACACATTCAAAGTGTCTCATAGATCATATCAGTTTTGTAAATTAACATTGTGGGTATATAATATACAGTAACTGTTGTAGATGTAGTCCTAGGTCAGTATTGTTTTCAGCCAGATCAACAAAGCTACATAATGATATAACTGTAACTATAGTATTTAAAGTCGTTACTGGTATTTGTGAAGCCTTCTAGCAGACTAGTATTGTAGTGTCATGTCAAAGCTACGTAGTGTTAGGAAGAAAGCGTCTAACACTGATCATATCTAACTGTATTCAAAGTTTGCACATAACATTTACGAGTATGTGATTATGTTTAATGGGTTTTGTGTAATTGTTAGGTTAACTGATTGTATGTTAATGTTTTCACATAGCACTTTAAGTATATGTAACACTTATGTATTTGATATTGTATCATTGTGTTATATTTATACATTTGATCATGAAGGTTTTTGTTTCTTGAACATTGTCTCTCCTGTCAATGGTTTCAAGACACTTTGTCGTCTCTCCTGTCAATGGTTTCGAGAAAATAAATTAATAACAACTTTCGCTACAGGCTTGTTAAATCGCTAACCAGTATATAAAATTAGACAGAGCTCTATAAATTTTGGTTTGTTAGTTTGATCTCAGAAAAAGGCAACTTGGTAGAAGACATTATGTACGAAATGATTCGTTCTCCAGCTGTGATTATAGTGAATAAGTTACTTACTACTTTGGAGAACAAGTTAGGAGTAGTACAGACTCCAGGAATGCTGTTAAGGTTTACTACCTGCAGTTACTTTACAGAAATACTGTTGAAATAAAAAAACAAACTTAATTTAAAACAAACAGTATAAAATCTGAATCAATAAGTGAGATTAAGTGAGAGCGTAAATGTACATGCATCATTAATGTAGAAATGAATCTGGTGTTTGTTGTTTGCATTTGATTTTAAAGTACATAGGCATGTTTAAAGTTCATGTGAATACTACAAACACAAAACGTTGTTTAAACTAAGCGTAAGTTTTTAAAAACCAACTTATTTATTTCAGTAAAATATACCAAAAAATTGTTTAGAATTGTGTTTGTTTGTCTCTGCATCTTTGCATGTTTGTACATCTTGCCCAAAGGTTATAAAAGTGAGATTGAAAACCAGTCTCTGAGTTAAGTCTTGTCATTGGTCAGTTACAGAAGTAAATACTAGAGACTGGTCATCATTTATAACTGCTGACCAGTGAAGTGCCATTAGACGTTTTCAATCTTTTACCCCATCAAAATAAGTGGCAGACATATCCATCAATTTGGCCTTATGCATAAAAATATTAAAGTTTCGAAAATATTGTGTCCAATACATTCCTGGTTTTAATGATCATTTGTCTTGGAAGTTTGAATTGCAGTATTACAGCACCTTTGGCATGTTTTAAGGTTCAGGTGAAATTAGAACTAAATTTTTGTATTTGAACAAATGTATTAATTAACAAGTTTTTCTACATTTTCAGAAGCGTCAGATGGTAGGTTTAATTACGGGTGGTTTGGCTTTAACTTGTTATGATAGATTAACTTGACTGCTCATTTTAAGCTCACCTGAGCATGCAGTGCTCAAAGTGAGCTGTTGTGATTACCCAGGTCCGCCACTGTCGATAGTTTTGTTGTTAACACTTTAGAAGTCAAAATTTTGGCCCAATCTCTTAATAAAACTAGGTCAGAATGATCACCTCATTAAAATCTTTTGACAGGTTTGGTACGGGGCCATCTGTGGTAGAAAAGAAGGTCACTTTGTCAAATGATAGAAAATCCTTTTCAACATGGTAAAGGTCACATTTGTTTTTATTAGGTCTACATTATGATTGATACTTTGTCATGTGAGGTAAAAAACGAGGTTATTTTTATAAATCATAAGAAGATCATACGTTTACATTATACAGCCTAAAGTTTGTACCTGACCTTTTGGAAACATAGAATGTTTGCCTCAGTCAAATCTGAGATGTGCTTGGTCCTGGGTCAAAATCAGGCCAATAGGTTGAGGAAAAAAAGAGCTTGTTAATTCTCTACCAACATTAAGCAGTAAGAATAGACTCCCTGGAAAAATGTTTAACAAAATGAGATGTGGGTCAAGGTTATCTGGAATAAAAAAAGTAAGTCAGGTGAGTGATACATGGCCTTTGTGGCCCTCTTGTTTGTTTTATGTTTCCTTTAATAGTTAGACTGCTAATAACTGTTGTCCCGAATGCTCATAAAAATAATTTGAGGCTAAAAATTTAATTATAGGCTGTTGTGACTTAAATCAAGTTTTTAAATTTTATTTTTTATATGTCTAAATAACATTTGTTATACCAGTGTTATAAAGAGCAAGAAATATTTGTGTTGCAGATATTGGCATATAACTGTGACATGGTCCTTTATTTTTTAAGTTTTTAGAGAACACTAATCTTTCTGTATATTTTGTAGTCTGAAAATGAGTCATCTCTTGGGACGTTTGACATCATTTTGATCTACTTTGCATCAGACCTTATATATAATAATCAAATTATAGCAGCTGAAACCTTAATCAGTTCTGTTTGTAGTTTTGTAATTAATTTTTGTACCTGTTATTGAAATTCATCTGTAAGGGTATCACATCTGAAAGCATGAAAATGAAAATTGGTCAGTTTAGTATTAGAAGTCAACCCCTTTGGTGGCCTCTTTAATACAAGGTTGAATGCATTGTAACAAAAATTTAATTTCAGTAATTACTATGATGCTTACCCTTTACAATTTCCTTTTTCCATGTTGTTCTTTTATTTACCCTTCCCTGTTCAACTTGTTGTTTTCATGTCTTTAACTATATTGTATTAATTTCAAATTTACCTAGCAACTTGTTGCTGCATTCTTGTTTCTTTGCAGTTATTTATGCTAACTGTATTAGCCGTATACTTACTATTGTGGGTTTGGTGCAAAATTATTGTAACTGTATATAAATAAAGAACAAGATACAGTAGTTTTGCGCTAAGCCCTCGTAAATATGAATTATTAAAGACAGACTATGCTTATCTTTCACAAAAATATTTAATCATCAGATATGGACTTTAAATGTAGAAAATCCTTACCAAATTTATTTGACTAAATATAAAAAGTAACTGTGCATGTTGAGCAGCATTTACTATTTTATGTCATGTATTAACAGTCTTGTAAAAAAAAGGCTACCAGCTGTTTTAATGAAATGGTACATCAAGGTTCTCCATTGCATAGTTAATAGAGTCGCTGCAGCTATGTTTGAAAAAAAAGCTTGAACATTTGCTGGGGGGGGGGGAAGCTTAGAGAAGCAAATTCAGAACAGAAGCCTTTGTGACAGAATGGTTAAGTTTGCTTACTTCAGATACCCATCCAGATGCCATATTATTGGCCTGAAGGATTGTGGTTTTACAGTGGGGCTTTCCATTGCCTGAAGTAATGCTGAGAGATGCACTTTGCGTTTTCCTTCGCAATGAAAAGCGGGAAATTTGCCATTTGGCCTGTATTTGTGTTGGTGTGACATTAAACCCAACAAAAGTGAATGCAAATTCTTAGCAGTGCTAACTAGTTTTGCAACTACACCAAATGCGCAATACTACATGTGTTTCTGTTTTGTTTTAGGGGATTGTAAAAGCACGTACATGATATATTATGTAATTCCCATCTAGCCTGAAAATATTAACAGAAATTGTTTATAGTAGCTGTACAGTACTGGTAAAGCTTGTCAACCTGTCTATAGAATGGTTATGAAACATTTTAGGATTGCTTGTAATAAAATGTTAGAATAAAGACAAAGCTAAGCTTTATTTACTTTATTTTTCCTAGTTTGACAAGATAGAGCTGGATATAGAACCAGACAGTATCTTCAACAAACTGGGAGAGTGTGGACTAATTGGCTTCTCCGATTATGTGTTCTTACTTACAGTACTCTCAAGTAAGTCTTAGTTCTTGTATTGTGAAAAACAGGAATTCAGTAAGGCTGCTATGTCATCTTATATAATAAGTCAGTGGTAATATATTGGGACAACAGCTTTGTATAGCAGAGAATGTTCTAAAGTTAGTGCTGAGTACCTGTAAGGTTTTATAGGAAGATCTGAAAACCAGGTAGCAAGGCATCTGTGGCCAAGTAGTTAATGTCTCAGACTTGGAATCACTTGCATCTCACTGCTGTTAGTTCGAAACTTTGCTTGAGGTGTTGAGTTGTGGGTGCATGTAAATGAAGAATCATCGCAAACTCTCCCTGGGGCTGACCTATTTTTAGCTCACCTGAGCCAAAGGCTCATGGATGGTGAGCTTTTGTGACCACTCAATGTCCGTCAGTCGTCCGTCGTCCGTCCGTCAACATTTTCTAAAAAAATCTTCTTGAAAACCACTGGGCAGAATTACACCAAACTTCACAGGAATGATCCTTGGGTGGTCCCCTTTCAAAATTGTTCAAAGAATTTAATTCCATGCAGAACTCTGGTTGCCATTGCAACCGAAAGGAAAACTTTAAATATCTTCTTGTCTAAAACCGCAAGGTTTAGAGCCTTCATATTTGGCATGTGACATCATCTTATGGTCCTCTATCAAGATTGTTCAAATTGTGCCCCTGGGGTGAAAAGATGCCCTGCCCCGGGGGTCACACGTTTTACATAGACTTATATAGGAAAAAATTTAAAAAATCTTCTTGTCTAAAACCACATGACCTAGGCCTTTGATATTTTGTATGTAGCATTGCCTTGTGGTCCTCTACCAAAATTATTCAAATTATGCCCCTGGGGTGAAAAGAGGCCCTGCCCTGGGGGGTCTCATGTTTTACATAGACTTATATAGGAAAAAAACTTTAAAAATCTTCTTGCCTGAAACTGCAAGGCCTAGGCTTTTGATATTAAGTATGTTGCCTTTCCTAGTGTTTCTCTACCAAAATTGTTCAAATTATGTCCCTAGGGTGTAAAGAGGCCCTGCCCAGGGGTACCAAGTTTAACATAGACTTATATAGAAAAAAAATTAAAGATCTTCTTGTCTGAAAGTTCAAGGCCTAAGCATTTGATATTTGGTGTGTAACATTGCCTGGTGGATCTCTAACAAGTTTGTTTAAATTATGCCCCTGGGACGAAAAGAGGCCCCGCCCTCGGGGTCACTTGTTATAATTATGAGTTATATAGAAAAAAATACTTCAAAAATTATCAGGTCATATTTCCTAGACTGTTTAATTATAATTTCCTAAGGGATTAGGGATCACTTGACTGTGACCTTGACCTACTGACCTACTTTCTTGTTTTTTAAGATACAGCCTTGAAATTTGGATGACATGTACAGTTTTGCACATCAATCTTAAAACTGTCTTTCAGTGACCATGAATATGACCAACTGACCTACTTTCTAATATTTTAGCATCAGTTTGCCTTTTGAAACATGTGGCTCATATTACTCAGGTGAGCGATTCAGGGTCATCATGACCCTCGTTTTTTTTGGCATACAATTTTTAGCTCACCTGTCACAAAGTGACAAGGTGAGCTTTTGTGATCGCGCGGCGTCCGTCGTCCGTCCGTGCGTCCGTAAACTTTTGCTTGTGACCACTCTAGAGGTCACATTTTTCATGGGATCTTTATGAAAGTTGGTCAAAATGTTCACCTTGATGATATCTAGGTCAAGTTCGAAACTGGGTCACGTGCCATCAAAAACTAGGTCAGTAGGTCTAAAAATAGAAAAACCTTGTGACCTCTCTAGAGGCCATATATTTCACAAGATCTTCATGAAAATTGGTCAGAATGTTCACCTTGATGATATCTAGGTCAAGTTCGAAACTGGGTCACGTGGGGTCAAAAACTAGGTCAGTAGGTCTAAAAATAGAAAAAACCTTGTGACCTCTCTAGAGGCCATATTTTTCATGAGATCTTCATGAATATTGTTTAGAATGTTCACCTTGATGATATCTAGGTCAAGTTCGAAACTGGGTCAGGTGGGGTCAAAAACTAGGTCATTAGGTCTAAAAATAGAAAAACCTTTTGACCTCTCTAGAGGCCATATTTCTCAATGGATCTTAATGAAAATTGGTCAGAATGTTCACCTTGATGATATCTAGGTCAAGTTCGAAACTGGGTCACGTGGGGGTAAAAACTAGGTCAGTAGATCTAAAAATAGAAAAACCTTGTGACCTCTCTAGAGGCCATATTTTTCATGAGATCTTCATGAATGTTGGTCAGAATGTTCACCTTAATGATATCTAGGTCAAGTTCAATACTGGGTCATGTTGGATCAAAAACTAGGTCAGTAGGTCTAAAAATAGAAAAACCTTGTGACCTCTCTAGAGGCCATATTTCTCAATGGATCTTCATGAAAATTGGTCAGAATGTTCACCTTGATGATATCTAGGTCAAGTTCGAAACTGGGTCACATGCGATCAAAAACTAGGTCAGTAGGTCTAAAAATAGAAAAACCTTGTGACCTCTCTAGAGGCCATATTTTTCAATGGATCTTCAGGAAAATTGGTCAGAATGTTTACCTTGATGATATCTAGATCAAGTTCGAAACTGGGTCACGTGGGGTTAAAAACTAGGTCAGTAGATCTAAAAATAGAAAAACCTTGTGACCTCTCTAGAGGCCATATTTTTCATGAGATCTTCATGAATATTGGTCAGAATGTTCACCTTGATGATATCTAGGTCAGGTTCGAAACTGGGTCACGTGGGGTCAAAAACTAGGTCAGTAGGTCTAAAAATAGAAAAACCTTGTGACCTCTCTAGAGGCCATATTTCTCAATGGATCTTCATGAAAACTGGTGAGAATATTCACCTTGATGATATCTAGGTCAGGTTCGAAACTGGGTCACGTGGGGTCAAAAACTAGGTCAGTAGGTCGAAAAATAGAAAAACCTTGTGACCTCTCTAGAGGCCATATTTTTCATGAGATCTTCTTGAAAATTGGTGAGAATGTTCATCTTGATGATATCTAGGTCAAGTTTAAAAGTGGGTCACGTGCCTTCAAAAACTAGGTCAGTAGGTCAAATAATAGAAAAAGCTTGTGACCTCTCTAGAGGCCATATTTTTCAATTGATCTTCATGAAAATTGGTCAGAATTTTTTATCTTGATGATATCTAGGTCACATGTGCTCAAAAACTAGGTCACTATGTCAAATAATAGAAATAACGACGTCATACTCAGTTCAACACTGGGTCTTGTGGGGATAGGTGAGCGATTCAGGACCATCATGGTCCTCTTGTTAGCTTTTGTGATCACCCTTCGTCCGTCGTCTGTGCGTGCGTGCGTCAACAATTTCTTGTCTGCACGATAGTGGTTTCATTTATGATTTTATTTTAACCAAACTTGCACACAACTTGTATCACCATAAGGTCTCGGTTCCTTTCTTGAACTGGCCAGATCCCATTATGGGTTCCAGAGTTATGGCCCCTGAAAGAGCCAGAATTAGCTATTTTGACCTTGTCTGCACTATAGCAACTTCATTTATGATTTTATTTTAACCAAACTTGCACACAACTTGTATCACCATAAGATCTTGGTTCCTTTCTTGAACTGGCAAATTCCATTATGGGTCCCAGAGTTATGGCCCCTGATATGGCCAGAATTAGCTATTTTGACCTGGTCTGCACAATAGCAGCTTCATTTATGATTTTATTTTAACCAAACTTGCACACAACTTGTATCACCATAAGATCTTGGTTCCTTTCTTGAACCGGCCAGATCCCTTAATGGGTTCCAGAGTTATGGCCCCTGAAAGGGACAAAATTAGCTATTTTGACCTTGTCTGCACAATAGCAGCTTCATTTATGATTTGATTTTAACCAAACTTGCACACAACTTGTATCACCACAAGATCTTGCTTCCTTTCTTGAACTGGCGAGATACCATCATGGCTTCCAGAGTTATGGCCCCTTAAAGGTCCAAAATTGGCTATTTTGGCTTTTGCAGCCATATAGAGACTTCATTTATGGTTTTAATTTGATACAAACTTCCAAAATATCTTCAACAACAACAAATCTTGGATTCCATGACAAATCAGATCCAATCATAGGTTCCTGAGTTATTTTATATCTGATTACCTCCCCTGATTGTAATCAAAATGGATTTATATCAGTAAGTACTTAGAGGACTTATTTGAAATTTCATTATTGTTTTTAGTTGGACTGAGACAATCAGGTATACTTATATATAAACATAGATAACTATGGACTGATTTTATTTCAAATTATCTCCCTTTATTTTAAATTAAAATGGGTATATCTCCATAACTAATGAAGATACTGATCTGAAATTTCATTTATGTCAACAGATTTATTTGGCAGATCCTTCTTTTGTTCACTTACAATATTTTTTTTTTAATCACTTCCCTTTTAAGTTATTATAAATAGCTTATTTTTAGTAACTTTTTTATTATTGGCCGTGGGGAAAAAACGAGACCACTTTTCAGTGGTACAACATGGTACCTACAATTTTTAGGTGTATTTTGACATATCTATACCTTGTAAGATTTTTCTTTTTCTTTTTGGTTAAATTTCTTCCCTTTGTTGTTCCTGTCCTTTCAACATATATTTTTTCTGAGGACCTTCTTGTCCTCAAGTGCAGTGATAACAGGTGAGCGATATAGGGCCATCATCATGGGGACATATGTTTTTAGACTTTTAAGTTTTAAGGAAATAAAAATTAATGGACATATTTGTTCGTGGCAATTTGATTTCTTGGATTGACAGTGAGGAAATCCATGAAATTCAGCACGAATACATGTACAATGTATGTGTTACAGTTATTTTATCCTTTGATGTGACTGTCCTTTAGACATTTATTCTTCCCCTTTAGACAGTTCTAATTCCTTGTGAAGGCATGATTTGGCATAATAATGGATATGTCCATATCATAGGCCTTTATCAATTAATTGCTTAATCATTCAAGTTTTTCTGATCACAGGGGAGGAGGGAATTTTATTTTTGTTTTATAATTTCTAAAAATTGATAGTATAAAGTCACATGAGATAACAAGCTAAAAATGCAGTGAGTTGATGTTGAATAAACAGGTAACAACACAAATATTTACTGAAATACAAATATGATGATTATATATTCAAAACATAAAAGAAGAAAATAAAAAGATTCTAGGTGGTATGAAACATTGAGGGCAGACAGATGATAATCTGGCAGTTAATTTATTATGGCCTTAAATGTATTTATTACACACTGCGTTATGTCCTGAAATTACTCTCTGTTTTTTGTACCCCCCGACAACAAAGTTGTAAGGGGGGGTATACTGGTTTCAGGTTGTCTGTCTGTCGGTCTGTCTGTCCATAGACACAATCTTGTGCGCACCATCTCTCCACAGCCCCTTGACACAATTTAATGAAACTTCACACAAGTGATCAGTAACAACAGTAGTTGTGCATGGGGTATGTTAGGTTCTTTCAGAAAAAAAAATTGCAGAGTTACGGGACTTTGTTTTTTGTTACTATACTATATACATAGACACAATCTTGTGTGCACCATCTCTTCTCATCCCCTTGACACAATTTAATGAAACATCACACAAGTGATCAGTAACAACAGTAGTTGTGCATGGGGTATGTTAGGTTCTTTCAGAAAAAAAGATTGCAGAGTTACGGGACTTTGTTTTTTGTTACTATACTATATACATGGACACAATCTTGTGCGCACTATCTCTCCTCATCCCCTTGACACAATTTAATGAAACTTCACACAAGTGATCAGTAACTTCAGTAGTTGTGCATGGGGCATGTTAGGTTCTTTCAGAAAAAAAATTTGCAGAGTTACGGGACTTTGTTTTTTGTTACTACACTATATACATGGACACAATCTTGTGCGCACCATCTCTCCTCATCCCCTTGACACAATTTAATGAAACTTCACACAAGTGATCAGTACCAACTCTAGTTGTGCATGGTGCATGTAAGATTCTTTCAGAAAAAAAAAAATTGCAGAGTTACGGGACTTTGTTTTTGTTACTATACTATATACATGGACACAATCTTGTGCACACCATCTCTCCTCATCCCCTTGACACAATTTAATGAAACTTCACACAAGTGATCAGTAACAACAGTAGTTGTGCATGGGGCATGTTAGGTTCTTTCAACAACAAAAATTGCAGAGTTATGGGACTTTGTTTCTTGTTAACATACTATGTACATACAGTCTGCTTATGCAATCTTGCGTGTGCCTAATCTTCCGAACCCTTACACACAATTTAATGAAACTTCACACAAGTGAGCAGTACCAACCCTTGTTGTGCATGGTGTATGTTACGTTCTTTTGGATAAATATTCTGCATAGTTATGGGACTTTGTTTTTTGTTACTATACTGTATACATACAGTCTATATACATACAGTCCACATAATTATGTAATCTTATGTGCGTCAAATTGCAATGTACTGTGTCAGTGCATGCGGGGGGTACATTCATCACCTTTAGTGATAGCTCTAGTATGTATTGGCGTAGCAGTTAATAGAGGATAAGGCCAAATTAATTCATTGTCATGTTGAAGTTACCAGTATATAAAATTGCATTTTACTCTTAAGTTTGAAGAATGTTTTATTTTAATGAGAAGAGAACTAAGTACATGTACTGGTGCATATAATTATGTCTATTTTCACTTTCCTGTGTAACTATTTCATAAGGTAGTTTATATGATTTTTTCAGCTCCTCCACGAAACTTTGAGATAGCATTTCGTATGTTTGATATAAATGGTGATGGTGAGGTGGATCATGCGGAATTTGCAAGGGTGAGTTTAACTCTGACCTTGTTTACTTTCATCTAGTAAGCTCAGTATAGTTGATTTCAGCAAGAAGTTTTCCATAAGCAGAGACATTTATGTGCCTTTTGGCACAGATAATAACCAATTAACATAATCTATTAGCACAAAAGACAGTAAAAGGTATAGGTTTCTTATTTAAAGGGAATAACAGAGTCCTCATCCTGAGCTGATGGAACAACTTATTCCAAGCTGAGTCCACAGTAGGTGTTGTATTTATCTCTCCAGCTCTCCAGCCTGAAAACAATACCAAATTTAGCGTACCACTCAGCACTGAACGCTAGTCTGGATACCAGTTGAAACCCAGGATCAAGCTCAGGTTAAAGGCAATGTGTTCAGTCTGCTAACAACTGTGCAACTGTCTCCCTCTTGCACCAATAACTTTCATCTCCATATATGGTCACAACGAGAACAGCTTAATGGCAACAGCTTCTGACAACCAGTCAAGGCTATGAAACCAGTTTTGCCATTTGTTACAGTGCTCAAGATTGCGTTGGAATGGAAAAAATTCGTTACTTACCCAAGCTTTTGAGCGATCCAAACAAACAAAAAATAATAAGAATGGCTGTGAATTACATGCATTGCTGAAGTGACACCAAGTGCTTGAGCTGTTGATTTTCATGCAAGCAGTGATTCACTGTATTTGAAAAGTCTTTATTTAAAACTAGAAGTATCAAGTTACTCTATTTTAAATATTTCCCAACAGATAAGTGATATACTACGTAACCAGACAAGTGTAGGAAAACGCCACAGAGATCACGCTGTGACTGGAAACGTGGTTAAAGATATTGGGTCTGCATTGACGACCTACTTCTTTGGTTCTGATGGCAAAAAGAAACTGACAGTGCAGGAGTTTATACAGTTTCAGAAGGAGTTGCAGAATGAAGTTTTAAGGCTAGAGGTAATTGTCTTGGTTTGATTAATAAACCTGGTTCATATTTAAATCAAATAGTATGTAAATAGAATTAAATATACAGTTGTTAAATAAAAGTAAGGCATACCTTTAAAAAATGCAGGAATACCAGAAGTACAGGAATATTAGTTTGGCTTGTGACATATTATTGATGGTCCTAAATTCATGTTGACATACTGTTGATGGTAAATATTAATGTTGAAATCATACTCATGGTACACACTTAATATTGACATATTATTGATGATCCACATCAGGGCTCCGGAAATTTTGATAACTCAATCGGTCCGAAACGAAAATCCTGACATCTGCGCTACCCCATCAACCGCAATTTCCCAATATTACATATTTTGTAAAACGTGATAGGGTAAAGAAATAAGCATGTCATGCATTAAAACTGAGTTACCAGTCACCGCGCGTTACCATACAATGAAGACAGTTATTCAGTGTTATGTGTGATCGTTTCTTTGTTTAAATTTCGAAGTTTTTCCGAGATAATACGAGGCATTGACACCGTGTGCGTAACTAGTCTAAAAGCCAACGCACGTGACTTCAATACCGTATACACGGCAGATACTTTGTGATGTTTCCTCATTCTTTGACGGAATTCTATAAAATACAATGCGTCAAAGTGAGTTACACGACACATATTCTCTGCTAAACAGCCTCAGTATTTAAAGAATACTCTGCCGCGGACCGAATGTGTACGTTATTTGAACGCTGAGATCGAATTTCCCGCATGTATAGTACCAAAACGTCACGCGGGTTGGCCACGGATATTTCATTTCACTTACGTTGTACTTCAGTAAGCAACTACATTTTATAAAGTTATATGTTCTCTTCTGATGTAAACAAAATTTCATTTTGAAACGTTTTTTAAAAGACCGATTTGACAAACAGTGCCACTCCGGTTTTCTTTATCATTCGTGGTTGCCCGTCCATTTTTTTCTTTTTTGTACAGTCGGGTTGCAAAGACGATTTTCTGCATTTATTTCAACTGGAGCCCCAACAAATGAATCATGTAATTTTTTCAAATCAAGTAATTATAAAAATTATTTTTATCGGTTTTCCGTGTGATGTCTCATTAAATCAAAGACCTATAATGTACAATTATAGCTCTTTGATTAAATGCAGTGACCATTTGTTTGTTACCGTGATCAAACATAGCCTTTTGAAATAAACCATCCGTCAGATTCTAAATAAAAGAAGTGGATCCCCGTCGAAATGATTTGGATCCAGTCAGAAACGTTAGGAAACCAGTCAAAAATGTTTAATACACCGCAGTCAGCTGTCTGCAAACATTAAAAGATGTGCCGCGTGAGCACTGATTGCGTCACGCGCTAATTACGGACCGATTATCAAAGTGACAATCAGACCGATTGACATGTTTATTGATTATCTGAAGGTGCGACCAACAAATTCCTACTTGGCAGGTGATAGTGTATTGAGATATAAGACCGAAATTTATACTTTTCTCCATTTTTACGGGACCGAATTTTTTCGTGTTTTCACTTCACGAATCAGTCTGAAGTCAAAAATCGGTCCAAAACCGACAAACTGGCAAATTTCCGAAGCCCTGATTCACATTTCTTGTTGACATACTATTACAAATTTCATGTTGACATTTATAGTACACAGTTCATGTTTACATTTATAGTACACATTTCATGTTGACATTTATAGCACACATTTTATGTTGAAATTTTGGGGTAACCCGGTCAAAGGTCAAGGTCACAGGGGCGAACGTTAACTTTTTGCATAAATGCCTTTTACTTGCGAACCACTGCACCCAGGACCTTCAAACTTCACATGCTGATAGTACATATTGAGTATACCACTCCTACTGATTTGGGGTCACCAGGTCAAAGGTCAAGGTCACAGGGGCCAACGTTAACTTTTTGCATGAAGGCACTTTACTCGCCAACCACTTCACCCAGGACCTTCAAACTTTACATGCTGATAGTACTTTATGAGTACACCAACCCTACTGACTTTAGGGTCACCAGGTCAAAGGTCAAGGTCACAGGGGCCAACGTTAACTTTTTGCATGAAGGCATTTTACTCGCGAACCACTTCACCCAGGACCTTCAAACTTCACATGCTGATAGTACTTATTGAGTACACCACCCCTACTGACTTTGGGGTCACCAGTTCAAAGGTCAAGGTGCTGCGGGGGCATTAGTCACCATTAGTGACAGCTCTTGTTTCTTCACAGTTCAATCGTTACGAGCCAGAGGATGGAAAGATCTCGGAGAGAGATTTTGCAAAAATGTTGCTCACTTATGCCGGTTTTCCTGACAAGAAAAAGGCGCTGATGATACGCAGGGTAAAGAAAGCTTACAAAGAAGAGGAAGATGCAAAGGTAAAGCTTTGACTAACACCTGAACCTTTACCCTGCTTAATTTCTAAAAAGGACTGGTCCATCATTCAGTTTTGGCAGTACAACTAATCATAGGGGTGTTCAATGAAAATTTAATGACTGAATAGGGAACAGTGCAACCATGATAAGCCTGCACTGATCACATTGCCACCGGCAGGCTAAAGGTTAAAAAAAGAAGACTGAAGGTAACTTCTGTTGTTTTCCCAGTTTATCTTGAAAAAGGGCTGTGTCAAAGCCTTGTTAAACTTCAGGGTTTCAGAAATCCCATGTCCGGAGCCCGGGGGCTACCAGAAAATTCTGTCGGGCTACTAAATTTTTTCAGAGCATGCCCGCCGGGCTACCTTGAAACTCCGTATCGAGTAGCCCGGAAATCAATAATTTCAAATATAATTTTGATAGTTTTCTGTAATCCCCTTGTTTATCAAGAGATACACGCCCGAGGCTTTAATTATCTTACCACCTACTTACCACCTACTGTCACAATCGGCAAACAATTAACAGTTACCCGCAGGCAAATGTTACAAAAACGTGCATTTTAGACTGGTCCAATAACATTGATATCGGTGATCGGTTTTGTTTAAAACAATATGCAAACCAGTCTTAAAATTACGTCATTTTAGCGCCACCTGCCAAAGTGTACTTTCGGTTTCGCTGACCTCAATATTTATCGAGTGATCAGAAAGAACAGATATTTGATTTTGAGGCAGTTTTGGGCTTACACTGATTGTTTATGCTTTTCAATTTAAGTACTTGCCTAACATGCAAAAAAAAATCGACCATGATTTAGCAAAATATCAGAAAGTATACATAATTTTGGACAAACATAAATTCGGATAAGGGAATACACAGTGCCAAGAAACTGAGAGACATTATATACGCGGTTCTAGTCCATTTTATTAAACTAACAGATGTATAGATTCAGACAGAATTATTAAGTCAACTTTAAGTAATTTTGAGATAAATTACAATTCATACAGCTCTAAGGAATTTGCAAGTTTATAAGAATTGATTTTGTATTGCCTTGTTGCAATAACTATCTGGAGTACTCCTGATAATATTTCTCAGTTTAAATACATGTAGTTTTATTTTTTAAAATGAGAAAAAGGAGTAATGATAATTGCTATTTAAGACAACAAAATTTATAACAATGTGCACATGGCTAAAATTATGAAACCTCTAATGATTTAATCATTCCATCCACTGTAGTATAGAAAATAAACCAAAATGGCCATTGCCAAATAAACTTAAATGTTCGGGCTACCAGATTAAAATTTTGGTAGCCCAATGGGCTACCACTAAATTTGCAGATTTCTGAAACCCTGTAAACTTAAATATAAAATTATTGTTAAAAAGCATGTTTCAGTTATGTAATAGTGACAGTTAACCTAACCAGTGTTCCTTGATTCTGAACCAGTACTAACCTGTTCTTCACAATTAACTTCCAACTTCCCCACTTGAACCAGAGGTGGCAGATGAAGTGACTTCAAACACAGTGCTGTTTATCAAATTGTCACTGAGAACATGCGCCTCACCCAGGGATTGAATTTGTGACCATGAGATTGGTAGATCTGCTCTCTGCCTATTGAGTTAAGTGGGTGGGCTACTCTGTTGCAGTGGGCTTTTAAAATGTTTAAGCTGACATAGTTATGTGATAAACACTTCTGGTTTGTTAATTCCCCGCCGTGGCGGAGGGATTATAGGAATGGTCTGCGTCCGTCCTTCCGTCCGTAACAAAATCGTGTCCGGTCCATATCTCCTAAACCCCTTGAAGGATTTTCATGAAACTTGGGTCAAATGATCAACTCATCAAGACGATGTGCAGAACCCATGAGTCAACCTTGTCGGTTCAAGGTCAAGGTCACAACTGAAGGTCAAAGGTTTGAGCCTGCCATTTTGTGTCCGCTCTATATCTCCTAAACCCCTTGAAGGAATTTTATAAAACTTGGGTCAAATGATCACCTCATCAAGACGATGTGCAGAACCCATGAGTCAGCCATGCCGGCTCAAGGTCAAGGTCACAACTTAGGGTCAAAGGTTTGAGCCTTCCATTTTGTGTCGTTCTATATCTCTTAAACCCCTTGAAGGAATTTTATAAAACTTGGGTCAAATGATCACCTGATCAAGACGATTTGCAGAACCCATGAGTCAGTCATGCCGGCTCAAGGCCAAGGTCACAACTAAGGGTCAAAGGTTTGAGCCTTCCATTTTGTGTCCGCTCTATATCTCCTAAACCCCTTGAAGGATTTTCATCAAACTTAAGTCAAACGATCACCTCATCAAGGCGATGTGCAGAACTTATGAGTCAGCCATGTCGGCTCAAGGTCAAGGTCACAACTGAAGGTCAAAGGTTTGAGCCTTCCATTTCGTGTCCGCTCTATATCTCCTAAACCTCTTGAAGAAATTTTATAAAACTTGGGTCAAATGATTACCTTATCAGAACGATGTACAGAAATTATGAGTCAACCATGCCAGCTCAAGGTCAAGGTCACAACTAAGGGTCGAAGGTTTGAGCCTTCCATTTGGTGTCCACTCTGTATCTCCTTAACCCCTTGAAGGATTTTCATCAAACTTGGGTCAAATGATCACCTCATCAAGAACTCATGAATCAGCCATGTCAACTCAAGGTCAAGGTCACAACTGAAGGTCAAAGGTTTCAGCTCTGTATCTCCTAAACCCCTTGAAGGATTTTCATGTAACTTTGGTCAAATGATCACCTCATCAAGACGTTGTGCAGAATTCATGAGTCAGCCATGTCAGTTCAAGGTCAAGGTCACAGCTAAAATCAAAGGTTTACCCTTTCACTATCCATAGCAGTGGCGGGGGATTTAGCTGTCTTTCAGACTGCCTTGTTAAAATTGTAAAAGTCAGTGTTTTATACAAATTTCAGACTGTTTAATATTACAGATCTGATTATTATTCTTATAAATTATTTTTTAGCTCACCTGAGCCAAATGCTCATGGTGAGCTTTTCTGACCCGTCAATGTCCGTCGTCCGTCTGTCAACATTATCTAAAAAAATCTTCTTGAAAACCACTGGACAGAATTACACCAAACTTCACAGGAATGATCCCTGGGTGGCCCCCTGTCAAAATTGTTCAAAGAATTGAATTCTATGCAGAACTCTGGTTGCCATGGCAACCGAAAGGAAAAACTTTAAAAATCTTCTTGTCCAAAACCACAGGGCCTAGGGCTTTGATATCTGGTGTGTAGCATCATCTAGTGGTCCTCTACCAAGAATGTTCAAATTATCTCCCTAGGGTCAAATAGGGCCCTGCCCTGGGGGTCAAATAGTTTATATAGACTTATATAGGGAAAACTTTGAAAATCTTCCTGTACAAAACCACATGGCCTAGGGCTTTGATATTTAGTATGTAGCATCATCTAGTGGTCCTCTACCAAGATTGTTCAAATTATCCCCCTAGGTATAAATATGGCCCCGCCCCAGGGGTCCAAAGTTTTACATAGACTTATATAGGGAAAAAAGTTTAAAAATCTTCTTGTCTGAAACCACATGACTTAGGCCTTTGATATTTTGTTTGTAGCATTGTCTTATGGTCCTCAACCAAAAATGTTCAAATTGTACCCCTGGGGTGAAAAGAGGCCCTGCCTTGGGGGTCCCATGTTTTATATAGACTTATATCATGTATATGGGAAAAAACTTTTAAAATCTTCTTGTCTGAAACCACACGACCTAGGCTTTTGATACATGGTATGATGCAATGCCTAGTAGTACTCTACCAAAATTGTTCAAATTATGTCCCTTGGGTTAAAAGAGGCCCCGCCCCGGGGTCACTTAATTATTATATGAGTTACAGTGAAACACCGCTCGCTCGAGCATCGATGACTCGAGCACCCGGGCTCGCTCTAGCAATTCATGTGGTCCCGGCCGATTTCCTTCTATTTTCTATGTGATGTTACCATGGCTGGGTCGAGCATCGATAACTCGATCGCTCGAGCATGAGACCTGGTCCCTGTGTATTAATTTACTCTTTGTTGCTTCTGGCTAACTCGAGCAGAGGTGTCAAAATTTTTCTCACCTTCGGCGGTCAGAATATATCAGTTAATTAAACATTTTCACACACCATGAGAATCGCGTAGTCTATTCCCAGACTATCTTAAATGTTTGTTTGTCGGTATATTTGATCTTATGATGAGATTAGTTATTGATAAAAGCTTAAAGAAAAGTTTTATTGATCAAATATCGATCAATTACTGATTAATTAAAGCATCTTTTCTGCGGTATCGAGAAGATAGTTATGAGATCTTAGTATTTTAATCAGCAGTTGTTTGCATGCAAATGAAGGAAATAATATAGCCGTTTCATAAAATTGAGACGATAATTATGGTATGCACTTGTTGATGAATAAAAATTTAAAAAATCTTAGTTGTTTCTTCACATGTGCCATTTACAAATTACATATTGAAACATCTATCAATAGATAACGTTTGTAATACGTTTGTTTTTGAAAATGTCACAGGTATGTTATTATAACACATCACCGTTTACTCTGCAAACTTGGTAAAACAAACTTTAGTTTTCTTCGTATGTTGGTCAATGTTTGGGTCGCTCGAAACCATGGATAACTCGAGCATTTTGCTTATCCCCTTGGGACTTCGAGCGAGCGGTGTTTTACTGTATATATGAAAAAATACTTGAAAAATTATCTGATCCTATTTCCAAGACTATTTGATAATAATTACCAGATGACCCTAAGTAATATGATGTCACTTGACTGTGACCTTGACCTGCTGACCTACTTTCTTGTTTTTTAAGATACAGCCTTGAAATTTGGATGACATGTTCAAATTTGCACACCGATCGTAAAACTGAATTGCATTGACCATGAATGTGCCCATCGTAAAACTGAATTGCATTGACCATGAATGTGACCTACTGACTTTCTTAATATTTTAGCATCAGTTTGACATTTGAAACATGTTGCTCATATTACTCAGGTGATCATCATGACCCTCTTGTTTTACTGTTTTCAGGGTGTATCTTTTGAAGAATATGAGAACTTTTGGAAGTTTCTTCAAAATATTGCAGATGTTGACACAGCTCTTAGTTTTTACCACTTAGCTGGTGTATCAATAGATCAAGGTACTAAGGCTTTTTCACAACAATTTCTAATAATTTTAGTTGGGACTAATTTGTTTATGTATAATTATAGCCCCACCAAACATGTTTGGAGGGGGGGCGCTATATACATGTAGGAATCAGTTTTGTCCCATCCCATCGCGAAATCTATTATCTCAGTTATTACTTAATTGATTTGATTCAGACTTAAAATTGATGTTCCACCTTATCACCCGCATCATGTGACACAAGGTGTATAACTCTGACACCAATTTTTCATGAATTATGCCCCCTTTTACTTAGAATTTAACGTTAATTTTGATGCATTTTCACTATATCTCAGTTATTACTAAATGGATTTGATTCAAACTTAAAATAGACATTCCACCTTATCACCCACATCATGTGACACAAGGTGCATAACTCTGACACCAATATTTCATGAATTATGCCCCCTTTTACTTAGAATTTAAGGTTAATTTTGATGCATTTTCACTATATAAGATTAAATATTAAATATAAAATTTCTTATGGTTGCCATTTTTCTGTGGGGGTATAAGTCACTCCTGTGACAGTTCTAGTTGTTATATGAAAATGCCTTCAAACAGTTGTATTTAGAGCATTGTAAAAGTGTTAGAAATTTCAATAATCAATTAGTTTGCTTCGTACGTTATTGGTGAAATATTGGAGAAAGTTAGAATATAAAGAATATGTCTGTTATTTCATTATTTTAGAATACCTGAAACAAATATAGAAATTTATGTTTGTTTCTTTCAGAAACATTGAAACATGTAGCTAAGACTGTGGTACATGTGGATCTGTCTGACCATGTGGTGGAAGTTGTCTTCACTCTCTTTGATGAAAATGGTAACATCACATGTGTTGTTAATCTAATTAGTATGCTACCTGTAGGAAGGTATAATTATATGTAATGAGAAGTTAGTGGAGCCCTCTTTTTACCTGGTGGTTAGGGTTGCTAACATTGAGTCATATGCCTTTTACCATTACGTTGTCAAATCACGCCAGTCTTAATGACCTGTCCTGTCTGGGCTTTTCATTTACAGATAGAGCATTTCTTTTTAATATTTATAAATGATTGTCATAGGGTTAGAAAAATGTGAAGCCAGATCTGGACTTGAACCAGGAGCCTTAGAATACTGTTTTGATGCTTTTCTCACATGGCTATCATTTTCTTACCAATTTTATAATAAAGTTTTATACAGGCACAGAGTGCTTATAGAAAAAATGTTCAAGGCAGAGTGGTTATGGTCACTGACTTAAGATCACTTGTCTCTCATGACCTCACTTGGGTTGTAAAATTCTTACGTGTGAGGTAGCCAACTATGATTATGGAAGGTCAGTGTTTCTACCCACGTGTGCCCATCTGTGCCTATAAGAATGCCTCTGGGGCACACATGGTTTTCCTCCATCATCAGAAGCTGGTGAGTTGCCATGTGTCCCTACAGTTGTGTCAGTGAGACATTGCCTGTACAGATATCCCCCTTTCTCACCCCGCACCCAGAACACACACACAAACACACACAAACAAGAGAAAAGTGCAGATGCTGTTCTTGAACAGCAGCATACAGATAAGAGCAGTTGGAATCAAATACCCTTAAAAGTAGCAGTTAAATGTGATCTATCTTACTAAAGCTGTTGCAAGGCGTCTGGAATAGATTGATCTATCTCATCAAATTGATAGAATAAACAGCTTTGATAATTATGTAATTATTGATCACTTAAGGGAGAGCTTTTGAATAAAGAATGATTTTTGCAAATTCATAGAAATCCAACAGAAAAGATAATGAAAAATCTTCTGAAACACTTGTTTACAAACATGACAAACAAATTTTCTTTTTTGTGCAGAGGATGGACAGCTCAGTAACCGAGAATTTGTATCTGTGATGAAACGACGACTGATGCGTGGTCTTGAAAAACCAAAGGACACTGGATTCACAAAATTAGTCAATTCTGTCTGGACTTGTACCAAATCACAAACGAGATCCTATTTTGAATAGCTTTATTTAATACATATATAGACTTTAGTTTTTGAAATTTGAGCTGCATCATAACAAAAGATACTTTGGTAGGAAAATAATGTTAATTAAGCCAGAAACGGAGGTTTAGCAATTTGGAAAGCTGTTCAGTTTTGACCAAAACTTACAAGCTAGGTAGATGGGGAAAATATATTTTGATACTTGACCTTTAATAAATCATTTATTACCATTGATTTTTATATATTGTGAAAAGTTTAAGACTAATTTTTAAAAACCTTCTTTTTTCAAAATTATTTGTGAAGTTAAAAATTTGTCTAAATCTAGTGTAAATGTCATTTGGGTTTTTTTTCTCAAAAATTGTACCAATATAGTAAGGGTCCCAATAAAAATAGCTATGATACCAATATTTCTAGAGCTTTATAATGAAGTTCATATTACTTGAAGATATGAGAGAAAATTTATATCTTATTACTATCTCATCCAGTAGAAATGTCCCATCAGGGAGACAAAATAGCGCAAGAAAAAAAACCCCAACTAACCCCAACTGCTGGAGTCCTGACAACTATGTTATTGTCATTTACTTACCTTGTTTGAATTGTGGTAGTGTGCAGTTGATATGGGCATCTTGTGTATAGACATTATCAAGACTGGGTTTAACTCCTTGAACAAAAATTGTGAAAAAGTGATATTTATATGTATGTCTGGTCGCAGCCAGTAGCAAAGACATTTGTAAACTACTGGTTCATAGACAAAACACGACATTAGATAAATCAGATAATTACGCAAGTATCATTTACAATGTTTTGTCTTGATGCAGTTCATAGGTCATAAATTAGGGATGAAGAGTTCAGCAAAAATTATGTATTTTTCTGTCATACATTGTTATGAATTAATTCTCAGTTATGGAAATATTTGTTGTTACTGTTATTTCATACTAAAGGGCATTCTGTGTATGCTTGAAAATACTGAAAATGGTTGGAGATAAATAAAATTTTGTTGATCTGACTTTTTGCTTCAGGAAGTTTTAAATCATATGTAAGGTGTATTGAAGTATGCAAATATAAACTGGAACTAACTACTTAGATTTTAGAATGATAAAGGGTGCTCTAGTATGAAAATGTACAAACATGTATACATGGGGTCTGTTTTATGCCATGTTATTTTGTTATTTAAGCAAAAGTAAAGCATTGACAAAGTTGACAGTTTGTAGAAACGTAGTGTATGTTAAAAAATATCTATATGGTTTATCTATTTACAGGTAGTCTCTCATTTGGGCATTGTCATTGAAGAATGTAAATTTTGTCTTGCATGTTAACATCGCAAATACATTTAATATGTTAAGTATTGAAAGTCAGTTGTTTATCTCCATGCTTTTTTTTTGCTTGACACATACTTGTTACCATTTTTTTGTAAGTAAATCACAATGCATAAAGAAACATCTTTTGCAAATGAATTTATTTCCATATTTTTATGTATTCCAGCTCTTTAATATTTGTTTCCATATAGAATGTGATGCATAAGTGGGTTTCCATGTAATCATCCATAAGCAATTCCTACCATACAACTTTTTGCAGAGTTGATCACTTACACAGAAAGCTTTTGTACGAATTGCTCCTACCTTTCTTTATATTTCCATTGCATAGTTTTGAAATAGCACAAACTATCGCATTGATATAGACTATTATCTCCCTTTACTAATTACCTCTTCAATTATAAATTCATGATTATTTACAGATCAGCTATTTGCAATGATCAGATAATAACTTACAGTGATCATGTGGTAACCTGCAGTGATCATGTGATAACTTGTAGTGATCATATAATAATTTGCAGTGATCATGATATAACTTGCAGCGAACATGTAATCACTTGCAGCGATCATATAATAACTTAAAGTGATCATGTGGTAATTTGCAGTGATCATGAAATAACTTGTAGTAAGCATGTAATAACATGTAGTGCCCATATAATAACTTGCAGTGATCATGTGGTAACTTGCAGTGATCATGAAATAATTTGCTGTGATCATATTACTTGCAGTGGTAATGTGATTACTTGTAGTGATCATTTAATAACTTGCAGTGATCATGTGGTAACTAAGTAAGCTGATGATCACTGCAAGTTATTCATGATCATATGATTACTTACTGTTATTCAGGGCCAGTGATAGTTTCTGGTTGTTTATGCTTACCAATAAGGAATGTTACATACCTGTAATTGGGAAGAATATTCACACCTTATAGTATTTTACTTATGCAAATTTCTATGAGAAATGTAGCCTTAGTAGTAGAAATCGTACAGTCTCACAATAATATGACGACTGAAATAAATACAGGACTTTATAGTTTTATATTTTGAATAGTTCTTCTTTGTAGGTAAAGAATGTTGTAGAGCAGTGGGGAAAAGACATCTAGTTATAGTTTCTGATAAAATATGGATTTTTGATGTAATTTAGATTTTATTGATTTTTAGTTTTTGTTACTAAGGGTATTGTTGATATAAGAGCAGAGTCTCACAACATATCAAAAACAATTGAAATGATGTTTGTTTACAATGTTCATACATGTTTAAAAAATTTGAATGGGCCATTGATATGTGATTACAGATTCTTGTAAATAATATGTTTGCTCCTTTTATGTTTAGATTTGAGATATAGGGTGTAACTATTATTACTTAAATTTTATCATCTATCCCTAAAAAAAAACTACCATTTCTTTTCTTTTTATCCATAGCCCTTGAATAAAGTTACGATTATTTCACAATTGTTTACATAGCCCTTAAAAAAGAGCTACTAAATATTACTTTACAATTTTGTCAAATATAGTAAGACAAACTTACCGTCCATGTTTTTGGGAATAGGAGTATTTACAACAGTGTGTCCATTTATTAAAGGTCTGCTTGCATACACTTGATGTTACAGTTGTAAAGATGCAGTTTGAAACAGATGTTTTACTTTTAACTCCAGTGTACCATAAAAATGAGATCAAGTTACATTAATGGATTCAATTAATTTAATTATTTGTATTTTGTGGCTTGTTAAAACTGGGTTGAGGTATGAGAATATAAAAAAAGGTTACACAATTGCATCATTTGATTTTGCTGCTGTTTCTGCCTTTGCGACTAGTGTAGATCATGATCAGCCTGCTCATCTGTGCAGTCTGATCATGATCTGCACTTTTCACCATTCAGACAGCATCTTTTTGGTAAGCACCCCTTTTAAAAGTTAATGGTACTGTCCAAATTGAATAATGAACAAGTTCATTATAGAAATTTAGTAGGGTAAGGGTAAAGATTCAGTTTGTTTGATTCAACCTGTTGACTGATAAGCTGTTATACTAATTCTCTAACATGAATGGTATTGTACCTATGGAATTCAATATGGTTGAATATAATAAATGTCTAAAGTCTTATTCATAACAAAAATTTGATGTAAAATGGATTCTTTTTCAGTTCAAATAAAATAAAATTAATAAATAATTGTTTGTATGAAAAATGATGATAGTATTTGATATATATCAAGGCAAGATCAACATCATCTTAAGGTATTGGACCCGTAATAGAGTATCTCCTTTTTGAAGAGTATTCAATTCCTACCATAAACCTACTTTGACTGCAGTTTTCAGGGGGGCGTAGGTTCAAACCCCACCGGGACCAAATTTTTTTTTCCATGTTTTCTTCTTTTCTAGTAAGTTTTTACTTTTTCAAGACTAATCATGGATGAATTGTAAAAAAGTGGAAAATTTTCATTTTAAAAGCGATTTTTTGCTGTTCAATGTGAATTTACCTCTGAATCAGGAGGGGTAGACTTAGACATCTTTAAAAAATACTGAGTTACGTGCGGTAAAAGTTCTCTATTTTGCCTTCATTCTTTAGACTACATATTGTGGAAGAAATGCAGGTAGGTTTTATTATTGCCCCAAGGTTATTTTTGAATGAAGTGAGCAAAATTCAAAACAGACCCACAGGATTCGACCTTAATTATTCAATGTTGGAGTTAGAATTTTGTCTCATTAAATCTGTTTACTTGAGGCACCCTAGACAAAAATGATTTTTACAGTTTTATTTTGTGTTTTATAATTGTTTAACAATAGTTTGATGTTTCTGTTATCAAAATTAATGCTGTAATGAATTCTCTGCAAACGTTTTAGATAGTGGCCATCACATTGAATTTTGTCTCCTCTTCAGCGTGAGGAAATACCATAAATTATACAAAATTTACAAAAAAGGGCATGGTAAAAGTTGTTTAAAATTTGCAACACAGTGTGAAACATGGTCAACTTTAAGAATATACCAAGCAAATGCCATTTCTTAAACATTACTATTAGGGGTCCAATACCTTAATATTTTATAAATTTGTACAGTAATGTAACAAAGCCTTCTTTGTGGTTTTAGTTGAAGAAACTACAAGAGCTCCGTAATACAATCTAAGAGCTTCAAATCATCTTGAAGAAATATACAGTTCTAAGTGGGGCAGTTGTTAATGATTTATTCAAATGTAGTATAATTTATTTAGATGTTTTTTACAGTCATATCCTTTATTTACCTATGATCTGTTTCTATTAAAAGCTACAACAAAACATGCTTGTGTTTGATTTTTATATGAAATTTTGTCCTTCTAAAGATGTCTACATCTCAGATGCATTTGCTTTGAGGAACTGTTATTAATCAAAACGTATTTCAATTCATGATGAATTGCAATGATTAAAGCCGTTGCATTTCAGAGGTCACAATAGTCAAATGTCACTTGAACCAGTGAGATGTGTGCGTTTTACTGGACTGCATTATGTTGGTCAATTAGCAGCTTATCACTACCCTCCTGTTTTATAACATTTTGTCCATGACGAATGTTTACAGTCCATATGCATTGTTTTTGAGAAACTCTTAGGCACTTACTATATTTCAATTCCAAAATGAATTACATTTACAACAAAGGCAGAGCGTTTCAGAGGGCACAGTTACTGTAGTCGTATGTCATTTGGTCCTGTGTAGAGCATTTCTGAGGTCACAATTGGTCGTAACCATCTTGGTAGCCTAGTGGTAGAGTGCCTGCTTCGAGTGCGGGAGATCATGGCGGCCAGTTACCTCATTGGCAATGTCATTCCAAGGGCGCTCTGCATTAAAATAATAATATTAAGACTGGTCAGTCCAGTGTTGGTATAATGTGACTGGGTGGGGTATCATCACATGTCTACTGTGTGATACTCCAGTAAGGCAGCACTATGAAGTTTGGCATTGTGCCGAATGCTACAAGCAGACACCGTTGTATATATGACTGGAAAAAGCCGCTTAACCCAAACACACCCTCAATTTGTCATGTAAGAGAATTTCGGGTCATAATAGTCGTATGTGCAGAGCATTTCAGTATTTGTATGTCATTTGGTCATGCGCAGAGCATTGCAGAAGTCAGAGTAGTCGTATTTCACTGTGTATTAAATTGCAGAACATTTCAGAGGTCACAGTAGTTACATGTCGCTTGGTCATGTGCAGAGCATTTCAGAGGTCACAGTAGTCGTATTTCACTCTATATTAAATGTGCAGAGCATTTCAGAGGTCACAGTAGTTGTATGTCACTTGGTCATTCAGAGGTCACAGAAGTCGTATTTTACTGGGTATTAAATGTGCGAAGCATTTTAGAAGTCACAGTAGTCGTATTTTACTGTATATTAAATGTGCAGAACATTTCAGAGGTCACAGTAGTTGTATGTCACTTGGTCATTCAGAGGTCACAGAAGTCGTATTTTACTGGGTATTAAATGTGCGAAGCATTTTAGAAGTCACAGTAGTCGTATTTTACTGTATATTAAATGTGCAGAGCATCTCAGAGGTCACAATAGTTGTATGTCACTTGGTCATTCAGAGGTCACAGAAGTCGTATTTTACTGGGTATTAAATGTGCGAAGCATTTTAGAAGTCACAGTAGTCGTATTTTACTGTATATTAAATGTGCAGAGGTCACAGTAGTCGTATTTCAGTGTATATCAAAATTAATGTGCTGAGCATTTTAGAGGTCACAGTAGTTGCTTGTTACTTTGTCATGTGCAGAGTATTTCGGAGGTCGTATTTTCACTGTTTATTAAATGTGCAGAGCATTTCAGAGGTCACAGTAGTCGTATTTCACTGGGTATTAAATGTGCAGAGCATGTCACAGTAGTCGTATTTCACTGTGTTTTAACTGTGCAGAGCATTTCGGAGGTCTCAGTAGTTGTGTGTTCCTTGGTCATGTGCAGAGGATTTCAGAAGGCATGGTGGTCGTATTTCACTGTGTATTAAATGTGTGGAGCATATCAGAAGCCACAGTAGTTGCATGTCAGTTGGTTATGTGCATAGCATTTCAGAGGTCACACTTGTCGTTTTTCACTGTACATGTGTATAAAATGTGAATGTCACAATAGTTGTATGTCATTTGGTCATGTGTAGAGTATTTCAGAGGACCGTCAGAGTAGTTGTATTTCACTTGGTATTTAATGTTCAGTGATCTCAATAGTCGTATTTTACTGTATATTAAATGTGCAGAGCATTTCAGTGGTCACAGTAGCTGTATGTCAACTGGTCAAATGCAGAGCATTTCAGAGGTCACCGTAGTTGTATTTCACTTGGTATTTAATATTCAGAGCAATTCCGAGGTCAGAGTAGTTTTATTTCGTTGGTTATTAAATGTGCAGAGCATTTCAGAGGTCACAGTAGTCGTATTTCACTGTATATTGAATCTACAGAGCATTTCAGAGGTCACGATAGTTATATGTCGATTTGTCATGTGCAGAGCACTTCAGAGGTCACAGTAGTTACATTGCACTGTGTATTTAATGTTCAGAGCATTTCAGATATCACAGTAGTCGTATTTTACTGGGTATTAAATGTGCAGAGCATTTCAGAGATCACAGTAGTTGTACGTCAATTGGTCATATGCAGAGCATATCAGAGGTCACAGTAGTTCTACTTCACTGGGTGTAAAAAGTGCAAAGCATTTCAGATGTCACAGTAGTCGTATTTCATTGTATATTAAATGCTCATAGCATTTCAAAGGTCACAGTAGTTGTACGTCAATTGGTCATATGCAGAGCAAATCAGAGGTCACAGTAGTTCTATTTCACTGGGTGTAAAAAGTACAAAGCATTTCAGATGTCACAGTAGTCGTATTTCACTGGGTATTTCAGAAATCATGCAGTAGTTGCATGTCGTATGTCAACTGGTCATGTACACAGCATTTCAGTGGCCACAGTAGGTATTTAATGTGCAGATAATTTCAGAGACCGCAGTAGTGATATGTCACTGTGTCATGTCCAGAGAATTTTAGATGCCACAGTTTTGGTATTTCACTGGGACTTGTGCAGAGCGTATCAGAGGCCAGATAGTCTCTGCAGTGGAAATAAAAAATATAATACAAGGAGGCACAACTTCTTTGAGATATATGTATAGTTAACTTTATCAAAGTGCTCAGTCTGAAAAATAAAGGAAGTATCATTTTCTGAAAAACAAAGGTTCATTTTAGCTGAAAATCTCGGGTGAAATATTTTAACAAATGGAGAAAACTCCGCTAACACTTTATTGTAGGCTTAGATGACTAGGTATCAATTATCTCCTGCAAACCATTCACTTTTACCTCTAGGCATGAAAAGACATGCACAATTACTACAGTGGCCAGTGATTTGATAAGAACATTATGTAAAGATTAAATGAAGAAATGCCCTGGGGAAAGTGTGACATTTTAGTACTGATATTTGTCAACAAACAGACAAATGTATTTAAAAAGTTAAAACCCATAGAATTTCACAGGTTAAAATATTGAGAAAGCTACTGCTGGAAAGAGAAAAAGTTCTGATACCTATATGTATGCGTCAACGTATCGGAAATTATCTAGAAATATGACAGATTCAAAGAAAACAATTTCAGGATTGTTGGATACATGATTCCTGTTTACATGTAATATAGATTACTTTTCTATTTCAGGATTAGGATCGACAAACGGTTTTCATTGAACTAATTCACTCAATAAACAATTTTTCCGTTTCTACATAGTTATATATCGCTGGGTCATGTGTGCAGAGCGTTTTAGGTGCCATAGTAGTTGTATATTATGTAATAAAGTCACGTGCAGAACATTTCAGAGGTAATAGTAATTGTATGTCATTAGGTCATGAACAGGGCATTTCAGAGGCCACAATAGATGTATGTTTCTTGATCATGTGTAGAGCATTTCAGAGGTCATTGAAGTCATATCTCAATAGACCATATGCAGATTTTTTCGGAGGCTACAACAGTCATATGTCACTAGGTCATGTACATTCAATTTCAGCTAGAGGTCATCGTAGTCGTATGTCACTAGGTCATGATCAGAGCATTTCATGAACAGAGTTTTTGAGCTACCCTATTTTAAGAACAGTTAAAACCAATTATACCTTACCCCCAGCAATTTGCTGGCACCCATTTAAGGCTTGGTGACTGAGGAAATTGTTATAAAGTGCTGTGTCCAAGAACACACCGCAATGGGAGTAGCCAGGAATCGAACCCGGGGCCTTCAACTCAGTAGGAAAGCGTCTTAGCCCTCTCGAAGAATGCGCCCATTCAATTTTATGTCTTGATGGTATTATAAGTTTAATGAAAATCTGATAAAGTAAAATGTCTAGACAATGCTACATATTGACGCATTAATCCCGAGAGCTAAGACTTCCTAAGGAAGTTGATTCCTGGCTACTCCCATTGTGGTTTGTCCTTAGGCAAGGTATTTGTCACAATTGACACAGTCGACCTAGCTGTAAATGCATACCAACAAGTTGTTTGGGGTGTGTGTGTGGGGGCTCATGTTCATTGTATAGATAAAATTTTCCTTTACCTTAAATAAATATTAACCAGTAAGTGTTTTTTACAGGAACAATGGTGCAAAATATGTAATGAAGCAGCACTTCGGATGATGGCGGAAAGAAAAAATCCTCATTTTTTCCCTGTTAAAGTGACATTTCATGTTTTATGTAAGCCAGTTTCTGTTTTTATTTAATTGTCGACATATATTTGACATTTTAATAACATTTTCAAGGAGATTTTATTGCATTTATAAAAATGTAAACAAACCTTATTACTCATGTGATCATACCCACATTTTAGCTGTCAATTTGGAAGATATTCCATATAGATTTGATTTTTCAGGCAAGAAATCTTTCTTTCTTAGAAGATACATGACCCCTACTTTTCTTGGTACTTTTTATGTGGTTTATAGGTCATTTAAGAATCTATCTATCTATCTTCCGTAGACGTCAAACCCCTTACGGGAACGTAGACGTTTTGCGCGTCAAAATCATAAAGAGAAAGAATATAGTGATAAAAATTTAGAGTGGAAGAAACTAAAAAATAACTTTGGTGATATAAAAAGGTTAAAACTTGAGTTTGCAGGATAACTACGGCGAGGCGTGTTCAAGGCTGCAAACTGCGGCACTGAACTGCTCTAGGGTAGAGGTGGGCGACACTGCGGGGGGGGGGGGGGGGGGGAGTTGGTTCCAATGGTACACTGTTCTCGGAAAATAAGAAAACTTGTAATAGTCAGTGGTTGCAGTAATTAACCTATAACTTAGGGAATGGCCATAGCGGACACATCGGGTCATTGGGGTAAGGTAATCTACGATTGGGATAGCAACCAGATCATGATGAATCTTATAGAAGAGTGATAACCTAGAATCTATACGCCTTAAATCCAGTCGACGAAGGTTCAGGGAGTGTAGCATATCTGTTACACTAGAAGTACGGCCGTAGTCAGTCTTGATCCAACGGGCGGCTCTCCTTTGGACGCTTTCAATTTGGTCGATCTGGGTTTGGGTGTGGGGCGACCATACCTAGGAGGCATATTCGAGCTGGGGTCGGACTAGAGTCTGATAAGCAATGGTCTTAATGGGTTGGGATTTGACCTTAATGTTTCTTCGTAAGAACCCTAGGGTTTGGTTAGCTTTTTTGGTTGACCTATTTATGTGATTGTCCCATGATAGGTCATTTGAGATATCCACGCCTAGGTATTTAGCTGAGCTGACCGATTCAAGTTGGACTCCATGTAGATAATACTGGGTAGGGATAGGATGTTTCCTTCTAGTGGCGTGGATCACTTGACACTTGGAGGGGTTGAACTCCATATCCCACTCCAACTCCCACTTTTCTAGAAGTTTAGGTCATTTTGGAGAGTGACAGATTGGTCTGCAGATGACAATGTTAGATATATTGCCATGTCATCTGCAAACAGACAGACTTTGGAACTGATCATGTTTTGTGGGAGGTCATTTATGTAAGCTAGGAAGAGCAGGGGACCAAGTACAGACCCCTGCGGGACACCTGATGATACTGGGATGGCATCAGAGGTAGTGCCATTTAGGACTACTGATTGGATCCTATCATCTAAGAAGCCTTTGACCCATCTTAGTGAGTTACCTCTGACTCCATATTCATGCGTTTTTAGTAGGACTTTCT
This sequence comes from Mercenaria mercenaria, assembly GCF_021730395.1. Classification (NCBI taxonomy): domain Eukaryota; kingdom Metazoa; phylum Mollusca; class Bivalvia; order Venerida; family Veneridae; genus Mercenaria; species Mercenaria mercenaria. The sequence goes on along the minus strand of NC_069362.1, from coordinate 12,501,883 downwards.
CATGGCTAACCTTGTCGAAAGCCTTACTAAAATCTAGAAGTATAAGATCTACTTGTTTCTTATTGTAGACTGAAGTGACCAGATCATTTACTAACATAACTAACTGAGTAACGCATGACCTTTTTTCCCTAAATCCATGCTGTAGGTCATACAGAATACCATGGTTGGTGAAGTGCCTAACAATTAAGAACATAAGGCTAGTAATTCTTTTTTTTCAAATGGGCCTAGCTATGTGTTACAGCTCTCAGAACATTGTTAATTTTATATAGAACTCATAGCAAATTTATTTACTGCTGTACAGCCTATTAGCGTTATTTAACCTGAAAGGATTGTGATTATCATGAAATTGTCATTCTAACAATAATCAGACATGGCTGCCTGCAGGAGAATTTCAACGTGCCTAACACATTTTTCTAGGGCTTTGACACAATTAGAAAGTCAAAATGGTGTCAAAGTTGGTCAGCAGATATATTTGAACAAGAGACTTACGCTTTTACAAAACAGACATTGTTCAGGTGGGTCGTAAAGTGACGTTTAATGTTGTCCTTGCTGAGATGCATATTTTCGGATAGAAAGTCAGTGTCTAGATGTCTATCTTCCGTTACTGTCTAACATTTCCTCTAGAAATGGCTGTTAGAGGTTGTCTAGTAGTACGGACCTACTTTTCCAAAATATTTAGGGCTGTTTATACCTTTCATCTGTAATGTCGCAGTACTTTACATTCGACGTAACGACGTTGTCGGTTTAAAAGCTCACATGACCCAGCAAACACACGACGTCGCAAAGACGTCTTTTTATAGTTGTTTTGGGGTCGCGACGTCAGTGACCAGAATCCGACGTTGTTCCAACGACTTTACACCGACCAAAGTCCGACATCGCTATCCCGACGTTGTTCCAACGGCTTTACAGTGACCAAAATCCGACGTCGCTAATTCCGACGTTGTTCCAACGGCTTTACACCGACCAAAGTCCGACATCGCTATCCCGACGTTGTTCCAACGGCTTTACAGCGACCAAAATCCGACATCGCTATTCCAACGTTGTAAAAACGTTGGAACAACGTCTTTAGATCTACTGAAACTTTAAAATATTTCAAGCTGCAAAAATAATTTCATTGCGTGAATACTTTATTGCATTTTTGTCGTTTAGCGCTATTCGTCATGTCGTGAGGTTAGTAACATTAACCATCTAATTTTAACTCGAAAGAGTTCCGTCCCATGATTTCCGACATGTGTTCGAAATTGACCAATCAAAACAGGTCTAGCTCACGTGCCTTTTTGCGCCCGTTCATGTGTGGTTGATCGGAGTTTGAAAATTCGTGGAAGTATTTAAAAAGCGCCCTGTACAGATTATGTCAGATCATGGCTTCTCCACCTGTAAGTATGTTGTTAGTTTTACAGCAGTTAATTTTTGTCGTAAACGTTTTTAAAACTGTTGAAGTTATAGCTATAACTTATATTGTCATATATTTTCGCGGTAGGCCTATTACCGGTAATTTGTATGTTGACATTGTTGTGTCTGCATGAGGATAAATTAATAATTATGCATTTTAGGCTAGAAATGGACTTACTTAAAATATCTTGCATGCGATGAAGATCAGACTGTCAACATTTGCAGTCTTTTACTGTTTACAGTGCAAAAAATTGAACTTTCCATAAATTATAAAGGTTTTGACAAAGGTTTTTAGTTTATAAATTCACGTATGCTTAGTGTCTAACAGTTACATGCCATTTGTATGTGATATCTGTCACCAAACAGCATTACTTGTTGGAAGCGGCTAGGGTGTGGTAGTCAAACTAATTTTATGCGGGTCATGATATAGGACTAGACTAGTGGTGTTTTGTAAACAAAAGTTGTAGTTTCTATTTTTAGAACTGATAAGACAGTGAGCGGCTAGACGTCCAGTTTTTTTTTTTTTTGTAAACAGTGATGTTTTCTAACTGCATCAATATTCTTAAACACAGATTCTATCAATATTTTTTTTATCAATTCTGATCAAAATTCGATCAAGCCACCAAAAGTCTGTATATGAAAAAAGTCCCTGCCCATGGGCATCCCCCCTTCTGCATAATAACGTGCAATGCATTCACACGCCATCCACCATACAACAAGAAAATTTAACAGAAGTGCCAGTGTGAACAGGTTGTTCCATTATCTAAAGGCAACAGAAATATAGCCGGAACTGTGCTTACTTGTCGCTGTCACCATATTGACTAACATAAAATCAACAGTTTTAACAGTGTTCGAAATTCACGGTAGTCCGACAGCCCGTGGCTACCAAATTTCAGCTCGGGCTACCGATTTTCCACAGGTACAAGTCCGACTGGGCTACCGAATTTTCCTCATTTGTTTAAAAAAACATGCTAATTAAACGAGTACTGCATCATGATTTTCCAGACTGAGAACGCTATGGAATTATTGTTTTTGCACTCTTACGTGTTGACAATCAAACACAGTGTCAAAGACGTAACCGCAAGCGCTAATTGGCTGAATACAATCACCTCTAGCGTAACGATAATTTGATTAGCTTTCACACTTCTCGCTAAAATCTCACAAGACCTGCAGTAGGCGGAGCTTAAATTATGCTATCAGCGTTGTGTGTAAATGTGTATTCAGCACTCGGTATTACATCTTACAAATTGTCAATAGTCCGAGTTGCAGTAATTGGCGAGTGCGTATCCTAAAAAATCGGGCATAACAGTTTAGATTTCGTTTTGGCAAGGAGTGTCATGTCCGATGCTTTTGGACTCTGACGATGCTGATCTGGACGAGTATTCGAGTTAAAATGTTTAAAAAACATGGCAAACTGTACTGTAATCTCTGTATGTCTTTTTTATTACTTGAAACATGCATAGAGATGTCTGTAAAACAAAATGTTATATGGTGCAAAAATTATGTATTTTAAGGTGTTAAAGTTCGGGCTAGTGAAATTGGTGTCGGGCTTGGAAAATTTTTAATCTGGTAGCCCGAACGGGCTATTGGATTCAAATCTGAATTTCGTACACTGTTTTAACATTTTGTTTGTAGTCAAAGCCATTGCATGACGTCACATGTTTTAGAGATTTCCTGAAAGAAATCGTGCCAAATAAGTTTAGACATGTTGAGACAGCGACAGTCAAGTTATCACACTGTCCCGAAACAATCTGTTACGTTGTATTTGGACATCTCCATATAATATAATTTATTATAGTGCTTCACATTCGTTTGATGCCTGATGATTCTCTTCAGAAGTAACATAATAGTCCAACTAATTTGATGCGATCCTAGGAAATGTTGGGATAATTCTTTTCATATGGGCAGTATCCCCACTTTCGTCAAACACTCGAAAGACCAAAATAGTTGAAGCAATTTCCGATGAAATTTCATCGCTGCCAACGCTTTACATGCTATAGGTTTAAATGCCGATTATTTTCAAACTTTAGTCATAAATTCAAAATCAAATAAACTTACATGTATTGAACGGGGATTCAATTTCTCAATGATTTATGCCAAAATTATCAAATAATATCCAAAATTACTTAGTTTCTGGTGATTTAAATGTATGTATGTACTGTACACGATTAAAGTTTACCATGTCTCTGCATGCAAATATGCGAAAATGCAAAACCAATAACTTTACATGACTGTGTACTGTGATTTATATTCCATTATTTTGGTCCTTCAAAGTTTTGACGTTTAGATTGCCAGTCACAAATATAAAACAATCTGAACGGCGAATTATTTTTACTAGTAACATATATGCCTCGTTCAGAAAACCTAGGATCTGTTTTACAAAGACTTTGGTATGTCTGAGTTTAGTCAGGCATAAGTTTTCATTAACCTTTACCCTGCTAAGTTTCTAAAATGAACTGATCCATCGTTCAGTTTGGACAGTACCATCTATTTTCGAAGGGTGTCCACTGAAAATTTACTGACTGAATAGCGAACAGTGCAGACCATGATCTGCCTGCACAGTGTGCAGGCTGATTTTGGTCTGCACTGGTCGCAAAGGCAGAATCACTTGTTGCTAGTAGACTAAAGGTTAACCGTAAACTAGTTGTGAAACTGATTCAAGGTTGTTAACATCTAAAATGCAAGATAGTAAATTCTCAAAATTTATTTTATGCATGGGTGTACTACTGTTTGTGTGCTTACAATGTAGATTATTACAAAGTAGCTCTAATTTGAAATTTTTTGCTGTTGACAGGTTTCCATGTTGTCTGCTGTTGAAGAACATCATGAGGGACTGTGAATAGAATCTTTATCTTCTGCTTATATACAACACTTACTCATGGACCAGTGCACATTTCTAGCTGTACAAGGATACATGGTGTTCGATAAGTAGTAATATTGGAATAAAGTTTCCATAAATTTATTACCTGTTTTTTACTTCCTCTTGAATGAAATATGCGTGAACTTAACTGAAACTCACCTGAATCGTGTTTCACAAGCATTTTTTGTGCATGTTTTAAATTTAGAAGAATACTTTAAGAGACTGAAAAATAATAATTATGCAAGAGTTGTATTTGTCTTGTGTTGAGTTTTTGTTGAACCACTTACGTGAGCTCGATATAGTCGCCACTTTCGATGTATGTGCTTGTGTCTGTCTGATTTTGTCCCGACCATAACTTATACATGCATGAACCAATCTTGTTTATATTTGGCATGAATGTTTACCTAAGTAAGAAGGTGTGCCATGCGTATACCCCATGTTCCTGTGTCAAAGGTCAAGGTCACAGTTAAAAGGCCTAGGGTCATACTGAAGTTTGTCCAGAGCAGTTCTTCTTCATGCATAGTGGATTTGATGTAACTGGCATGAATGTTTACCATTATGAGACGGAGTGTCATGCGCAAGAACCAGGTCCCTTGTCCAAGGTCCACTTGACAGCTGGCGGGCTCAACACTGCTCCTTGGCATACTTGTCTTATTGATTTAATTTTTAGTGATATAGATTCAAATTGTACCTTTTTTATTAACTTTTTATCACCAAATTCATTCTGTTTCACAGGTTGATGACAATGAAACTAATGACCATGTAACATAAGAGGAAAAGCAAACTGGGAGAAGAAAGGACAACATTGTTTTCGATCTTGAAGGTAATATTTAAGAAATGATATTTGATCATACTACGTGAGAATGGTGTTAGTAAGAATAGAAATTCTAGCATTTGAATGAACCCGTCCAATGTATTCAGGCTCCAGAAATTTTTTTAAAAAATCAGTATGTCCGAATGAATTCACGACATCGGCGCTATCCCACCCACTGTATTACCGTATAAACTTTGTGATAAGATAAAGAAATTAGTATGTCATGCATTACAAATGATACACCGTCACCTTACCATACATTTAACTTTATACATAATTCTAATATGTGTGATCATCTTCTAGTTTTTAACAAAACGTTTAAGTTTACATGTGTGTTAAAATGTATATTTTCAGCCTGCATAGACATAGGACCAGGAAGGGAGCTAGAGTGGGAGAAGTGCCTGTGACTGATATATGCACTATCAGATAGAAATCCAGTCAAAAGGAAATCTGAATAGTGAAATAGCAGAAATCATGACTTACATACGTGTAATCTGCTCTAAAACACAAACATTTGAATTAAAAATGTGTTAAATGCAAAACAGTTCTACTTACAAAATGAATCTTTCAGTAAATTCTAAATGCAGCTGAAAAGTGATATACATGAAATGTGTGAAAACGGCAAGTTAAGTTTGATTTTTTGTTGTATACAAAACTGAAGAACTGTATCCAATTCATTTTCTGGATGCACAGTGTTATTGGAATTTTTTTCAGATAATTTAAAATTCTATAAGTTGAAGAAATTTCAAATAGTATCTCGAGAAAAAAAGTTTGCACAATGAATTGTTTTTCAAAAATTTGCAGTTGTTTGTTCATTGTTTTGCCAGTCCATTACACTTAAACTACTTTATTTATTCTTAATATTTTTGTGAATGGATTAGATTACTCATTCACAAGGCAAAATCAAGAATTTGTTGGTTAAGGTTAATGTTGTCTCAAGCTAAGTGATGGGCAGACTTTATCCATTTGTAGTGATTTTGAGAATAATAAAAATAAATTTGTCACATAAATCAATATTAAATGACCTGGCTGAAAGTTATATTGAAAAAAAAAAGTATTTTGTTTCAGATTGTTCTACATAGAACTTTTTTGCAAGATTTTTTATTAAATCATTTTCGGAAACTGCATAAAGATGCCGCAATTGGACCTTTATAACTTTACTATTGAACTATAAGAATAGCTATCCTACTCGATACGGCATCAACTTTGCGTCACACCTTGGTTAAGTTTTTGGTACCAGTTTACATTTTGGCAAAACCTTTGGGATAAAGGTTTGAAACTTTCAACACTTGTTATCATCACCATATCCAATTTAGGCAAGGCACATAACTCTATCAAGGACTTTTGCTGGATTAGGGTACCTTTTATTTCCTACTAGGTCATATTTTGTGTAAACTGTTTGACATATACATTGAAACTTTTCACTTGATTATTATTATACCATAGTCTGTATCTGTAGGTAAGAGTACATAACTCTTACAAGTATTTGGCTAAATTATGACTCTTTTTGGACTTGGAAATTGGTACAATTTCTTACCAGTCCAGTTTTGTGAAACCTGTTTGATGTGTGGCTTTGAAACTTTGAACACTTGCTTATTATATGATCGCCATCTGTAAGTAAGTGTTCATAACTCTGTCAACTATTTGGCTGAATTATGGCCTTTTTGTACTTAGAAATGGTTCAGTTTGCATACAAGTACCTGTTTGTCAAAACTATTTGACATATGGCTTTGAAACTTTGAACACTTACTTACTTACTATCATGATTTCCATCTAAAGGCAACAGCAGATAACTCTGTCAACGAGTTTGGATAAATTATGGTCTTTTTTGGAGTTGGAAATTGGTTCAGTCAAACTTATTGGAATGATTAAGCAAGATATTCCATTAAATATTACAATAAATCTTGTGCAGAATGTAGTGTACTAAATTTGAAATATTGCAGAAAATTTACATTCCTGTTGCATTTTTACCAATATCTAAATTTTATTCTCAACCGTTTTAGATCACATTTCTGTGTCAAATACACATTCTCTGCTAAACTTTTTGAAAGGAAGATGTTGAAAAATTTCACCCAAACTGTGGGTAACTTTAAGATTTTAGCTAGACTGTACAAACTATATGCAGAGCTATCCTACTTGTTTTCTGTCAGCATCTAAGATCAGATTTCACAGACCAAAGTGTGGTATCGAACCAGTATTTCTTGAATTATTTAAAGGAATTTTAGGCAGTTTCACTCATTTATGGCTATTATTCAATGCTTTTTGTTCAAACATAAAGTAATTGTGTAGGGATAACGCATGTTTTTCGTGCTACAACATCTCCAGAATCCCGAGGATTGGTTGGTACCCAAGCAGGTACCAATGATTCCCGAGGGATTCTGTAGATGTTATAACACGAAAATAACATGCGCTAACGCTAATTCTGGCATAAAACGCAAAACCAAGTAAATGAATATATTGTCCCTCAGCGTCATTAAATTCCCATGAAATGCGCGGTAAAGTTTGTTTTATCACGTTCACGTCATTTCCTTTTGAATTATTCGTTTTGGGGCCGTAATACGTTTACGCTTTGCCACGGAACGCGCATAAATAAAAAGGTGTTACAACAGCATGTGAGCGCGAGAATCTCTCTGTTAATACACGTTTTCTCTCCTGTTAACGACACCCCGAAAAGTGACAAAACAGCAGTTTATGCTAGAATTCAAGATAATGTTTCTTCACTTAGTATCAAGTTTTAAAATAGTTAAACATGCTGCTTCTATGACAGCTCTTGTTTGTATATGCTATGACACTTTATTACATTCAAGCAAAATGGTTGCCCATTTCCACAAGTTGTTTATCATTGTATTCATTGATGAAATATTTTGTTAAAAAGCTATTGAATAGTCGATTGACTGTTGCTGTCCCTGAACAGCTCTTTTTACAGATTACATGCATCAACAAAATTTATTTTTGATTGAATGGTATATGTACTTTTTAATAAAAACATTTCAGTTGAATCATATTTAGTATGTTTTCTTACTAGACCAGTATGTTAAGATACGTCTTGTGACTATTCTATTATTCATTACACTTTTGTTTAAAACCATAGACTGTTGGGTTTTTTTTGTGCTTTTAGACGAAAACAACATTGAGAAAGAATGTCATTCAAATGTAAAGAATACATCTTTCCAAAGTTGTGAAAAATATGTCTTCCAACACTGCAGAAGACGTCAAACAACATTTCACAATCAAAGAAAAAACTACGTCTTTCAAACGTTGTGAAAAAGACGTCTTCCAAGGTGGCAAAAAAGACGTCAACGCACCTTTCATTATCAACCAAAAAACAACGTTTGTCCAACGTTGTGAAAAAGACGTCTTTCCAACGTTGTGAAAAAGACGTCAACACACCTTTCATTATCAACCAAAAAACAACGTCTTTCCAACGTTGTGGACAAGACGTCTTTCCAACGTTGCAGAAAAGACGTCTTTCCAACGTTGTGACAAGACGTCAACGCACCTTTCATTATCAACCAAAAAACAACGTTGTTACAACGTCAGGAAAAGACGTCATAACAACGTTGTAACAACGTGGTGTGTTTGCTGGGGAGCTTATGTTGTACTTGTTCGATGTCTTGCCGACTTTAAATAAATCTTATATTATCTTATTAAACAAGAAACAACACAACAGTGTATAACTTTCTTGTCTTTACCACAATATTTCATGTCATATGCATCAATAACTGTGTGGAAATGAATAAGATATCATTCAAGAAGCATCCATATGTACTCCGAACAACAATAGTCAGCCATTGTTATCATGTGACGTCACATCACTAATGTCGTGGTATAGGTCAACAGTTGTGCCAATCAAACTATCATAGGTTAAAAACACTAAATATAATTAAAACATTGAAAAGCTATCAAAATAACAGGAACACTCAAAAGTCATTAAACGCCAATTTAAACGTTTTATATTGTCTGTTTACATTGGCACTATCGAAAATACTCTCCTCTGGGCAGCGGATACACCAGATATTTTGCAAGTAAATCACAAGGTCGCGGGCGTGGTCATAATGTAGCGGAGCCTAAGAATCGTACTATTACTTAATATTTTCTATTTGATACAGGGGTGTAAAATTCCACTCGCCCGCTCGCATTGGCGAGTTAAAGTATGGATAGGACGAGTGGATCTCGCTGTATACTCGACCGATCGGGCGAGTGGTTTTTACGTCGTAGCTTTAATGAAATTTAGAAATGACATCTTGAAAAACCTCAACAAACTTTGAGATAGTTCAGTTGCTACTTTGACTGGAATTTACCCGCGAATCGTAAGGATATCAAAACGTCATGCCAGTAATTTTCCATTCCGAGAGCACGTGCGACCTATCGTAGTATCAAATTCACATCTCCGTTACTTTTGTTTATCGACACTACACAAAAAAACGTGCGTATGCATTCATTTTTAACATTATCGCTTCAGTTTTTCAACATCGCTTGAGAAGTAATACAATTTGAAATCTACTAAGATTTCAATAAAATATCGACGGAAATATAAGCAAATTTGTATGAAAACGGTCGAATTTTCATATAATCATTTGTTAAATTTCAAACAGCGCGATCTTAATTACTGATTTCTTTTTAAGAGAAAATACGTGATACATAATATGGGCATAAAATTCGGACTTTTGACCAGAAAGAACAAAAAAGAGAATTAAAAAATCTTAAATAATGAAAAAGCGGCAGTAATTTAAATACATTGAGTAAAACGATTTTTTTTTTTTTTTGGTAAAAAGGTCTCGTGGATGTAAATAGAAATATGGTTTTAAAATAAAACGAAATGATGTTGTTGCGGTTTTTAATAGTTTTAAATGAATCTTAATCTTAATCGTACATGTATTTCTTTTTATATAAAATATTCCTTGAGGGCAAATAGTCACATGGCGCGAAAACTGTAATATGACGTAATGCCGTGACAATCTCGTGCGACAATACCCTTTGATCTCCACTTCAGATGTCATGATACCGACACACTTCTTTTAGCTCTTTGAGAGGATGTTAATTGATGATGAAAACAGGCCAATTGCTTAGTTTATCAACAGAATAATTACCGATGATCGTCAACTTTTTTTTTCCCGTTTCAAGACGGGTAGGTGGAATATGATTATTGTGTCCATATTTTTAGGACACTTTTCAAAATATTTTTTCAGGAAATAAGTCTTGAGAAAATGAAAATAACCGATGTTTAATACTTCCCTGACACTTTGGGAAACTACGGCAGGGGTTAGACTGTGTTTATTTTTACTATCGATGCAGTTATTATGGAAAGCAACTTGGTGGTGGAGATGACAAATTAGTGAAAGAAAAATGAATGTCTGGTGTGAAAAGGAAATTTAAGAGTAACAAAAACGGATAATCAAAAAGGAAACGTAGTGTATGAGCTATGTGTTAAGTTTGAAATTTGCTTGTACATAATTCTCCTTTCATAAAACGTGACAGTATTAAACATGTCAATTATTAGGGCGAGTGACTGTCCACTAAGGGCGAGTAGATTTTACTAGCTACTAGTCCTGCAGGGCGAGTGGTGTGAAAAAGAATTTTACACCCCTGTGATAGTTATCTAACATGTTAAAATTCACTGCTCAGTATCATGGGTGTATTTTGAGGAGATGGTCAGGGGCCCCCATCTCTTCCTCCCCCTTAAAATCCGTCGAGTTAAGACGTTTTGATGTTTCGCCTGATGCCGATATTTCATTCATTTTTGTGTAGATGGGGGATGTTACTTAAAATTTTGTGTCCTTTAACCTATAGGCGGGACTTAATTTGCATAATTAATGAGGACAAATGCCGATCAGCTGGTAGACGAACTTATAAACATTGCAAATATGGATTTTTGCAATAGATGTGTGAAAAATACGATTTTAATAAATATTGACAGATATTTAGCAATGTAACTGCAGGCAGGAATATTTTTCGCCAGCATGAGTAAAATAGGTCACGAACTTCCCCAGTAAACACCACGTAGGTGGCGCAACTCAGATACCGCGAAATTAGGGATGACGCGAGATTAGTGATGTTGAGTATACATAGATTACATTTAGTTGAAATTAAATACCAAATACGAATGGCAGTGGCTAGAGTAGTTCCATAAATAAACGTCGGACTTCAACATTTTAAGATTTTGACATTTCATACTGGCTAGCGACCACCAAATCCGGACGACCACCAAACTGGACAGTCCTGTGAATGCTTTATTTCGGTCTTTAACCTTGCTCATCTGTTTACGATCAAATGGACGCTTGATTTTCAACAACACAGCAAAGTTACAACGGTTAAATTTAAGTATTTTACAATAAATGCTACATTTTATTTCGTCTGCACCCACGAAGCATGTTTACATGTCGGGGGAAGTCGGAAGTGACGTGATGCGCATGGGCAGTATTTCCACAATTAAATCTAAAGGCCCCATGCAAATTTGAGGTCAGCAGACGAGACGTTTAGTAGACACTTAAACCGGGGAAATACAGCTTTGATAATTTAGTGCATGAATTTTATACACCCTAAAACACATTTTCATATCTAAATATCCACTTCGAAAAGTGAAATTTTAAAAGATTCAGTCGGGAGATATACGATCAAATCATCGATTCAAGAGAGGTAATTCGTACAATTCTATGACTCAGACACTGTACGACTACTTTCCCTTGGACTACTTTCCCTTGGTTGAAAATAAAGTTTAATTCAATATTGAACGTAAATTGAAAATCAATAAAGTAACAACTCGGTGTCCAGATATGGTCCGGAAACATGGTACTGTTAAACCTTAAAACAACGTGATATGGTGGCCCTTCGTTCGGGCCCCGAAAAAGTACTTGACCTAATTTTAGAAGTAAACAAATTAGCTCTTTAGTTGAGAGGAGAACCTAGCTTTATTCACGTGAAATTTCAACCATTAGATATATCTATTTCCAGAGTTATTGTGAAAATTATTACAAAAGTGTCCGGTTGTAGGACGCTAGCCAGTATAGTCCGACATTTTATCGTCGTGTAGACAACATGCTGACTTCCCTAAATTTGCGACGCCTTGCACTCCGTCGCATTGACCAGCGCCTGGTTATGTTTTATAACATCTTGCATAACTAGGTCGCCATCCCACTACCGGACTACCTAACACCCAATACTAGATCTTCCAGAACCAGAACCACTCATTCCCAGGTATTCAATCAAGTATCACCCTCATCAAACTATCATAAATTATCATTCTTCCCTCGTACAGTATATAATTGGAATGCCTTGCCATCAGATGTTGTCAACTCATCTGGGCTAGTGTTCAGTCAGGCTGTTAGCCAGATTGAGAACATCTCACCTTAAATACACATGCCCTGTTTTTAACCATTCTCCTTGCTTTTTACCACTACCTTTTACTCGTTTAACATTCTTGCTAGTTGACACACAAAGTCTAGGTCCCCAGCAGGGGTTTGACTAAATGGAAGATAGATAGATAGATAAATTCTAAATTTCCCGGTAGAGCTTTCCGCAAAACATCTTGCGGAAGGTTTTACAAGTTCACGATGGAAGTGACTGAAAGGCGAAAGCTAAATACCAACAACGGACAAAGAAACCTATTTTACACATCCATTGAACATATTGTCTTACTGAAAGCACCGAAGATCTGTCCACGCTTTGAAATTGAAATTTACATCCGTTCACTTTTGCACCAAAACATGGAACTGTCAAATCTTCTTTATTATAAAGAATGAATTTAGATGAAAAATATTCTCATGGTCGGATTTTATAAACAATGCGGCCTGTTACGGTACATATTGTCTATGTAGTGTGTATATATAGTCGATAGGTGTTACCAGCATTAATCTGTGGTAATGTAATTAAAAGTTCTTTCATATAGTTACAAGTTTATATCAAAGCAGTTTCAAAGGCTAATCAATATGCATTCGGCAGTACCCTTGCGTCATATAATAAGCTTTTTTATGCCCCCGGCATCTACTGATGCAGGAGGCATATAGTGATTGTCCGTCCATTCATCCGTATGAGGTAAACCAAATGGGACGGTTTCGTCTAGCATCATACCCCTAACTAGAATGACTTGATACTAATGCAGGTGTAATCTGTGACCTTTCTTCAGACATCACCTGACCTCAGTTTGACCTTGAACTTGACCTAGTTTTGGACTTAGGTTGCTTTGTATCGACAAAGATGCCACCGGGGGCATCAAGCGTTTATTGATCGCAGCTACTTGTTAAAATTCAGTCTCAGGACTGATGAATTAAAATAATTAACTTAATGTTTTCTTTAAAGTATGTATGGCATGGATTGTGCTCATGAATTGTTGAATTTGTTTTACTGCTTGATCGAGCAAATAAATAATAAAATTTTTCAGTCAATAAATTTATAGACTTGGTATATGAATCTGTTAAAATTACAATTTATGTCAGATATGTAAATTAGAACATGACCTTTTTTAAACAGAACCTGTTGGTGTGATACAAAGTTTTAAAAAACTGGTTTTCGTGGAATTTCTATGTTTGTTTTTGAAAATTTTACACATGTTTCTCAGGAATTGCTTTACGGAATGCTTGGAAAGTCTTCATAAGTCTTTTCTTCATGCAGTGACCTCTCTGAGTTTAAGCCGGGTTCCATAACTTTAAACGAAGTTTACAAAGTTATCCCTTTTCAACTTTTGGTAAAGCTTCTGTTAATAAGCTAGTAATATGTGGGTGGAACAGTTTTAAATAGCCAGACAGCTGTCATTAGGCAGCTGTTGTTTATTTCCCAATTAATGAATGAAGTTTTTTTTTTTCATTTCTTTATAGTTGCAGCAAAAAGCGAGGCAAGTCAGTTGGAAACTTTACTAAAATCAGGGTCACTTGATGAAGTAATGGGATCAGTGAATTTCAAAACAGATGTTTATTTGTTTGGAATGCCACATAACACAAGCAAAGATGAGATTGAAAGATTTTTTGAAGGTAAGATTATATCATCCAGTCAGTAACTGATGATATACCAGTGAAATATTTATATTAAAGCTCACCCGAGCAAGTTATTGTGATCGCCATGTGTCTGTCATACAAATGGCATCAGCTTTTTACTTAAATATCTTCTCCTCTGAAACTACGGGTGAGAATTACACCAAACTAGGTCTGTAGTATCCTTATAAGGTCCTCTCTTGGTTCAGCTTGATTGATTTTAGGGACTGTCAGAGCTAGAAATAGAAAAAGCCTTCAAAGGTGAATCACCAGTAGCTGCTAAACATTTGTAGGTGTGGCTTATCTGTAGCAGATGTTAAGATTCAAGCAGGTATCTAATAATGCTGGTGTGAATTCTTAGATTATTTTTGGCATGATGCAATTGAAAACTCTAGTTGCCATGGCAACCAGAATAACTTAAAACCTTGTCCAAAACTGCAAGACATAGAGCCTTGATATTTGGCGTGTGACATCATCAAATGGTCCTCTATCTCTATGGAGATTGTGCAGATTACGCCCCTGGGGTGATAAGAGGCCCCGCCTCGGGGGGTCCCAAGTTTTACATAGACTTACATGGGAAAAAAACCACAAGACCTAGGCCTTTGATATTTGGTATGTAGCATTGTCTTGAGGTCCTCTACCAAAATTGTCCTTATTATAACCCTGGGGTGAAAAGAGGCCCTGCCCTGGGGGGGGGTCTCAAGTTCTACATAGACTTATATAGGAAAAAACTTTAAAAATCTTTTTGCCTGAAATGGCAAGGCCTATGCTTTTGATATTTGGTATGTTGCATTACCTTGTGGTCCTCTACCAAAATTTTTCAAATTATACCCCTGGGGTGAAAAGAGGCCCTGCCAATGGGGTCCCAAAGTTAACATAGACTTATTTAGGGAAAAAAATCTTCTTGACAATGTCTGAAAGTTCAGGCCTAGGCGTTTGATATTTGGTATGTAGCATTGCCCAGTGGATGTCCAACAAGATTGTTCAAATTATTCTCCTGGAGTGAAAAGAGGCCCTGCCCTGTTGGTCACTTGTTTTATGAGTTATATAGGAATAAATACTTAAAAAATGATCAGATCATATTTCCTAGACTGTTTAATTATGATTACCTGATGACCCTAAGTGATTAGGGGTCACCTGACTATGACATTGACCTTCTTTCTTGTTTTTTAAGATACAGCCTTGAAATTTGGATGACATGTACAGTTCTGCACACCGATCTTAAAACTGACTTTCAGTGACCATGAATGTGACCTACTAACCTACTTCCTAATATTTTAGCATCAGTTTGCCATTTTTAAACATGTTTCTCATATTATTCAGTCAGGTGAGCGATTCAGGGTCATCATGACCCTCTTGTAACTATATATAGAGGATAGCTGAAATCTATTTTAGAATAATTTCACACAATATTTCCTTTGGTGACATTCTATGGAAGTTGTTAAATTATCACCATTATGGCATAACCCTGAAGAAACTTGTTCAAGCTGTGAATCTCAGTGGAGTGATCTAGGGCCCTCATGACCCTCTTGTTCATTATTTGTTTACATGTATTCTTGTTATTTAGGATTGGATATGGAAGATGTTTGTCATGTGAATACTGGTAGATCTAAGCTGAAGGAGATTTATTATATACGATTCAAGGACGAAGAAAGCAAAACAAAAGCTTTAGCCAAAGATAAAGAGAAAATTGGAGACAGGTTTCATATTGTTTTTTTCTTAGAAAAGGAATTCAGAGAGAGTTTTGATATGCTTTATGTGTATGTGGTGCTCAGAATTCAGTCTAGGCCCTCTCTTATTTTCTGAAAAAAAGTTTAAACACTAAGACCTCATTGGACATGTTGTTACTTGTCTGGAGCAAAACATAAAGAGTACTGAACAGATTTCAGTGAAACTTGGCATACTGATAGACATTAATGAGAGGTAATGCAGAACACAAGAACTGTACTACTTTCTGGACTCCTCCAGTTTCATCTGTTATTTTTAACCAGGTTTTTAGCCCACCATCAGATGGTGTGCTATTCAAATCACTCTGCGTCCGTGGTCCGTCGTCCATCCGTCTGTCCTTCCGTCCGTTAACAATTTCTTGTTATCGCATTTCCTCAGAAACTACTGGGGGGATTTTGACTAAACTTTGTCAGAATGATGTATTTGCATCCTTGTTGTGTCTCCCTGAAAATCAGACTGGTTCAACAATGTTTGAGTGAGTTATGGTCTTTGTTTATTTTTATAATTTACATAGATTTTTATAGGGAAAAACTTTGAATATCTTCTTGTCCCAAACCAGAGGGCCTAGGGCGTTGATATTTGGTATGTAGCATCATCTAGTGGTCCTCTACCAAGATTTTTCAAATTATCTCCCTAGGGTCAATATGGCCCCGCCCTGGACGTCACATGGTTTATATAGACTTATATAGAGAAAAACTTTGAAAATCTTCTTGTCCAAAACCACAAAGTCTAGGGCTTTGATATTTGTAATGTAGCATCATCTAGTGGTTCTCTACCAAGTTTATTCAAATTATCCCCCTAGGGTCAAATATGGTCCTGCCCTGGGGATCACATGGTTTATATAGACTTATATAAGGAAAAACTTTAAAAATCGCCTTCAAAATCAAATTTGGACCACATGTATAGTTTTGAGTGGCAAGATGAACCTTGACAAGAGTTGACCTTGATCTTGACCTAGTGACCTACTTTCACATTTCTGTAGCTACAGCCTTCAAATTTGGACCACATGCATAGGTTTGTGTACCGAAATAAACTTTGACCTTGACATTGACCTAGTGACCTACTTTCACATTTTTGAAAGTAAAGGCTTCCAATTTGGACCACATGTATAGTTTTGCATTCCTAAATGAAATTTGACCTTGATTTTGTCCTAGTGACCTACTTTCACATTTCGCAAGCTACAGGCTTCAAATTTGGACCACATGCATAGTTTTGTGTACCGAAATGAACTTTGACCTTGAGATTGACCTAGTGACCTACTTATTTAGCTCACCTGAGCACGAAGTGCTCAAAGGTGAGCTTTTGTGATCGCCCTGTGTCTGGCGGAGTTTGTCGTCCGTCTGTCGGTCATCCGTCATCAACAATTTGACTGTTCACACTCTAGAGGTCACAATTTTGGCCCAATCTTAATGAAACTTGGTCAGAATGTTACCGTTAATAAAATCTTGGACGAGTTCGATATTGGGTCATCTAGGGTCAAAAACTAGGTCACTAGGTCAAATCAAAGGAAAAGCTTGTTAACACTCTAGAGGTCACAATTTTGGCCCAATCTTAATGAAACTTGGTCAGAATAGTACCCTCAATAAAATCTTGGATGAGTTTGATATTGGGTCATCTGGGGTCAAAAACTAGGCCACCAGGTCAAATCAAAGGAAAAGCTTGTTAACACTCCAGAGGTCACAATTTTGGCCCAATCTTAAAGAAACTTGGTCAGAATGTTACCCTTAATAAAGTCTTGGATGAGTTTGATATTGGGTCATCTGGGGTAAAAAAATAGGTCACCAGGTTAAATCAAAGGAAAAGCTTTTTAACACTGTAGAGGCCACAATTATGACTGTATCTTCATGAAACTTGGTCAGAATGTTAATCTTGATGATTTTAAGGTCCAGTTTGAATCTGGGTCATGTAGGGTCAAAAACTAGGTCACCAGGTCAAATGCAAGGAAAAGCTAGTTAACACTCTAGAGGCCACATTTATGACCATATCTTAATGAAATTTGGTCCAAATGTTAATCTTGATGATATATAGGTCAAGTCTTAATGAAACGTGGTCAGAATGTTACCCTCAATAAAATCTTGGATGAGTTTGATATTGGGTCATCTGGGGTCAAAAACTAGGCCACTAGGTCAAATCAGAGGAAAAGCTTGTTAACACCCTAGAGGTCACAATTTTGGCCCAATTCTAATGAAACTTGGTCAGAATGTTACCCTCAATAAAATCTTGGACGAGTTTGATATTGGGTCATCTGGGGTCAAAAACTAGGTCACCAGGTCAAATCAAAGGAAAAGCTAGTTAACACTGTAGAGGCCACATTTATGACTATATCTTCATGAAACTTGGTCAGAATTTTATTCTTGATGATCTCAAGGTCCAGGTTTAATCTGAGTCATGTAGGGTCAAAAATTAGGTCATCAGGTCAAATCAAAGGAAAAGCTAGTTAACACTCTAGAGGCCACATTTATGATCATATCTTAATGAAACTTGGTCAGAATGTTATTCTTGATGATCTATAGGTCAAGGTCAAATCTGGGTCATGTGGGGTCAAAAACTAGGTCACTAGGTCAAATCAAAGGAAAAGCTTGTTAACACTCTAGAGGACACATTTATGACTGTATCTTCATGAAACTTAGTCAGAATGTTAATCTTGGTGATCTTTAGGTAAAGTTCGAATCTGGGTCATGTGGGGTTAAAAACTAGGTCTCCGGGTCAAATCAAAGAAAAAGCTTGTTAAGAATCTAGAGGTCACAATTTTGGCCCAATCTTAATGAAACTTGGTCAGAGTGTTACCTTAAATAAAATCTTGGACGAGTTTGATATTGGGTCATCAGGGGTCAAAAACTAGATCACCAGATCAAATCAAAGGAAAAGCTTGTTAACACTGTAGTGGCCACATTTATGACCGTATCTTCATGAAACTTGGTCAGAATTTTAATCTTGATGATTTCAAGGTCCAGTTTGAATCTTGGTCATGTAGGGTCAAAAACTAGGTCACCAGCCTCAGGTCAAATCAAAGAAAAAGCTAGTTAACACTCTAGAGGCCACATTTATGACCATATCTTAATGAAATTTGGTCAGAATGTTAATCTTGATGATTCCTAGGTCAGCGATACAGGGCCTTCATGGCCCTCTTGTCATCTCTCAGGCTACAGTCTTCAAATTTGGACCACATGCATAGTTTTGTGTTCTGAATTGAAATTTGACCTTGATTTTTACCAAGTTCCTATTTTCACATTTCTCAAGCTGCAGCCTTCAAATTTGAAGAACATGCATAGTTTTGTGTACCGAAATGAACTTTGACCTTGAAATTGATCTAGTGAGCTACTTTCACATTTCTCAAGCTGCAACTTCTAAATTTGGACCACATGCATGCGTCACATGCACAGTTTTGTGTACCGAAATGAACTTTGACCTTGATTTTGACCTTGAGCTAGTCTTCAAATTTGGAACATTCAAAAATGGATCTATGATGGGTGCCAAGATCACTCTGTGATCTCTTGTTCAAAATTGAAAACCAATTTATTTAAATTGGAGAGGTTGTTGGACAGGAACTGAGGAAGGTTGATGGGCACTGACAGACTCCTGTTTACTCAATAATTTTCAGCCCATTTTAAAAAAATGGGACATTATGTCAGTTTGTCTGTCCATCAACATTTTTTGTGTCAGGACTCTTAGTCACAGAGTATTACATCAATAGCTTTCAAACTTTACTGGATTACTAAACACTACCGGAGGAGAATCCCAGTTATTTTTAGCTCACCTGAGCACTAAGTGTTCAAGGTGAGCTTTTATGATCACCCTGTGTCTGTCGTCCATTGTTGTCCTCTGTCGTTAAAAATTTGACTTTTATCACTCTAGAGGTCACAATTTTGGCCCAATCTTAATGAAACTTGGTCAGAATGTTACTCTAAATAACATCTTGGACGATTTCGATATTGGGTCATCTGGGGTCAAAAACTAGGTCACCAGGTCAAATCAAAGAAAAAGCTTGCTAACACTCTAGAGGCCATATTTATGACTGTATCTTCATGAAACTTGGTCAGAATATTAATCTTAATTATCTTTAGGTCAAGTTCAAATCTGGGTCATGTAGAGTCAAAAACTAGGTCACCAGGTCAAATCAAAGGAACAGCTATTTAACACGCTCGAGGCCACATTTACTACCATATCTTAATGAAACTTTTTCAGAATGTTAATCTTGATGATCTATAGGTTGATTTCAAATCTGGGTCAGGTGGGGTCAAAAACTAGGTCACCAGGTCAAAAAAAAGAATCAAAGGAAAAACTTGTTAACACTCTAGAGGACACATTTATTACTATATCTTCATGAATCTTGGTCAGAATGTTAACCTTGATGATCTTTAGGTCAAGTTCGAATTGGGTCATGTAGGGTCAAAAACTAGGTGACAAGGTCAAATCAAAGGAAAAGCTAGTAAACTCTCTAGAGGCCACATTTATGACAATATCTTAATGAAACTTGGTCAGAATGTTAATCTTAATGATCTAAAGGTCAGGTTTCAATCTGGGTCAGGTGGGGTCAAAAAGCAGATCATCAGGTCTAATCCAACGTAAAGCTTGTTAACAATCTAGAGGCCACATTTACGATTCTATCTTCATGAAACTTATTCGGAATATTAATCTTTCTTATCTTTAGGTCAGGTTTGAATTTGGGACAAGAGGGGTCAAAAACTAGGTCACTATGTCAAATCAAAAGAAAAGCTAGTTTACACTTAATGAGAATGTTAATCTTGATGATCTGATCTTTTATTTCAGTAGGTGAGGAGAGCGATACAGGGCCTTCAGGGCCGTCTTGTTTTGTTTGGGTTGGGGGTCAAATATCAAGGTCACAGTGACCTGGAGGCTAAAAATGGTTTAAGGACTGCAAGTTATATACAGTATTATAAAGCTACTGCTTTCAGACTTCACACAATAATTAAGTATTTCAGGGCTCTAGCTCACACAGTTTACTGGATGACTAATCACCACTTCAGGGGATTTTGTGGTCAGTAGGTCAAAGGTCAAGGTCACTGTGACCTGGAGACTGAAAATGATTTCCGGACTGTTTGAAGTGGTAAAGTATAACAGCTATGGCTTCAAAACTTCACGCATTTTAGCATTTGCATGTATGTTTTTCATACTTAACACAGTTTTATGATGTATAATACAGTCTGTCACACATACATTCAAGGTCAAATAGCGATGGTCAGGATAGCGACTTGGCCCTCTTAGTTAACAAATAGTGCACACATCAAGTATTTTTCAACACCATGAGCGAGAAATCGCTGTAATATTTAGAATTTTACTAAAAATGTCTTTGCATATTCAGTTTGCAATTATGTGTTTATGTATGAAGCAAAACTATTACTTACTGTAGTTATATGAACTGCATTAATGCAAAACTTCAGCATATTATTGGTTGCTGCAAACATGAAATTGGCCAATGGCAAGGCTGCATTCTGAGGCTGGTCTTAAATGTTTTAACCCTTAACATGCTAATTTTCTAAAACGGACCAGCCCATCATTCAGTTTGGGCAGCATCACTTATTATTCAAAGGGGTGTTCACAGAAAATTTACTGACTGAATAGCGAACAGTGCAGACCACGATAGCCTGCATGGAGATGCAGGCTTATCTTGGTCTGCACTGGTCGCAAAGGCGAAATCACTTGCCCCCAGCAGGCTAAATGGTAATCAGAATATCGAGTGATATGGGCCAACAGACGCAGTATTTGTATTTCCATATCATTTCATGTAGAAAATCATTCACTTAAAATTTGTTGTTTTTTTTCTTCTCCAGATATGTAGAAATAAAAGGTGCTGAATCCAAATATAAGTGTAAGTAATGCTGTTTTATTTTTAAGCTTGAAAATTCCCCAGAGCACAAAGTGCTCAAGGGTGAGCCTTTGCTATCTCCCTTGGTCTGTTGTCATTTGTCACTTAACAGTTTGATGTAAACATGCTGCATTGTTTGTAGTTAAGCTTGCATAGTGGTATAATGTACGTGAACAGTTTGAAGTGTAAGTTGAGATTTTAGTAGTTTGCAGTTTTTACATGTGAAAATTTTAATGATTTCTATCACAGTTCTTTTTTTTGACAAATCATAGTCACTGCAGTGTATTTTGTCATTTTTGGATTAATAGAAGTTGACATCTGGCATATGCCCTGTAAGCATGCCTATTCAATGGTTAACAAGCACCCACATTGCAATTACTGATGTTTACTTACAAGTATGTACATTCTACGGTCATGAAAATCACATGTTTGATATTTTTAATTTCCTGCAGATTTCAACCATGCCATCAACTGTCTAAATGTGAACCAGTATTTGTAATCATTTTTCTGTTCATATAAAGGGCTTTTAACCAGGTTTTTCAAAGTTGAAGGATGTATGGATAGATGAATGGGCGGCTTCAAAATTTGGGGTCCATTCAATAACTTTGGTTTGGGTTTAGTTATTTAAATGACACATAGATAGCTTATGGTAAGAGAAAGGTTGAGGTTGAATATGGGGTCATTGGAGTCAAGGTCACTATTACTTAAAATAGAAAAAAGCCAGTTTCTGCTCAGTAACTTAAGTTTCTATTGATGGAATTGAAATTAAACTTGGCATATAAGCAAGTTCTAGAAAAACCAAGGTTGGGATTGAGTATGGGGTCAGATGGGTCAGGTTCAAGGTCAGTATAACTGGTTTAATTTGCATTGTTAGAAAATTCCACTTTTGCACAGTGGTCTAAAGCACTGGGACAGAGCTACTTTTTATGCTGTGGAACAGATTGATAGCAGTTCAAATCCCACTGAGCGCCCAACTTTTTATGCCTTGGGCATATATATTGATTGAACTGCTTGTCTGTGTTTCTTTGTCAGTCTGTCCGTATATCAGTATGAACCAGATTGCCTTTAGCCCGCATTAAGGACCCAATTTGGTTTATACTCACACTCAACAATCCTTGTGGCAAGACCTACAAACTGACCTATATCTAGATGACCTTGACCCTCATGTGACCTTCATCTTCAAACTTAAAACCTTAATTAACAACATTTTTGTTCCTGTAGCCCTCATAAATGACCAAATTTAGTTTATACACTCAAAAAACTTTGTGCAGACTGACCTATATCTATAGATGGCTTTGACCTATATTCCTCCATAGGAACCTAATAATGACCTGATTTTATTCATGCTCACGCTCAACAGACCTTATGGCAAGACCTACAAACTTGGAATATGTGTTAATGACCTTGACTATGACCTTTACCTTCAAACATG
Source organism: Mercenaria mercenaria (assembly GCF_021730395.1). Taxonomy (NCBI): domain Eukaryota; kingdom Metazoa; phylum Mollusca; class Bivalvia; order Venerida; family Veneridae; genus Mercenaria; species Mercenaria mercenaria. The sequence continues at coordinate 12,478,867 of NC_069362.1, read as the reverse complement.
AAACCTTTATCAACAACATTTTGGTCCTACAGTCAACATGAATGACATAATTTAATTCATACTGGCATTCATAGACTTTGTGGCAAGACCTTCAAACTGACCTGTATAAATAGATGATCTTGAGATTCATATGATCTTCACCTTATACTTCAAATTTCAGAAACCAACATCTTTGATCATACAACTGGGGGCATGATTTTGTGTTTTAAAAATGCACGTCCTTGGTTTTTTTTTTGGTTTTTTTTGCTGGAATCATGTAAATTTGGTATCTGTCCAATAACTTGAAATATAACAAAAAATTGAAATATGTATAACTTGGCCTATATGTGGAGTATAGTAAGCCCAAGATTGGGATTGAATTTGGAGTCAGAGGAATTATGGTCAAGGTCACGGTTACTAAATATAGAAAAAAAACAGTTTCTGCTAAATTTCTTTTGTTTGGATTTGTGTGTTGAAATTAAATTTGGCATAAAGGTAACTTTTAGAAAAACCAATGTTCGGATTACATATTGGGTCATTGGGGTCAAGTACATAATCAGCATAACTTATTTAATGTGCATACTTTAAAAAATCCACCATGGCCAAGTGGTCAAAGGCATTGGGCTGTTGTACATTTTGTAATGTAGTGCAATGGAGGAGCTGTGGTTCTGATCCCAGTCTGGGCTTAACTTTCTTTTTCCTTTTTTTTTTTGGTAATAAAAAAGAAACATTTAGACATGATAGATTTAAGGTCAAGGTTACAGTTATTTAATTCTTTTTAAGCTGGAATCATGAAAAAAATGGTTCCCAGTTTATAACTTCAGTTACAGTTGACTTACTGTCACCAAAGTTAATTATGAAGAACTAGCTTTGGATTGTATTTTGGTCTGCTGTTATTGAAAATAGAAAAACATTTTCTGCTCAATAGCTCTAGCTAGCCAATGAGATATTGCAGTGGAACATTGTGTGTAGGTAGCTTAACCTTTAGCCTGCTGGTAGCAAGTGATTCAGCCTTTCCGATCAATGCAAACCAAGATCAGCCTGCACATCCGTGCAGTCTGATCATGGTCTGCACTGTTCGCTATTCAGTCAATAAATTTTCAGTAAACACCTCTTTGAATAATAATTGATGGACCAGTTCATTTTAAAAATTTAGCAGGCTAAAAGTTAATAGGAAAGAAAGAATAAAGCTGTTTAGCATGATGTGCTGTTTTTTTTTTCAAAAGCAGTCTCTGGTTTTGTTTTTATTTCAGTCGGACAACTGATGTTAAGAGAAAGATCAAAATGTATATCACTTGCAAACGTACCATTTGATTCCAATAAAGAACACATCATTCAGGTAATATGAAATTTTGGTATATTTGTTGTGCCTCCCCTGAAGTTTTGGTATATTTGTTGTGCCTACCCTGAAATTTTGGTACATTTGTTGTGTCTCCCCAGAAATTTGGTATATTTGTTGTGCTCTCCTGAAATTGGTAAACTTGTATTTATTGTGCCTCTCTGAATTTTGGTATATTTGTTGGCCTCTCTAAATTTGGTATATTTGTTGTGCCTCTCCTGAAATTTGTATATTTGTTGTGCCTCTCCATAAATTTTGGTGTATTTGTTGTGCCTCCCCTGAAGTTTTGGTATATTTGTTGTGCCTACCCTGAAATTTTGGTACATTTGTTGTGTCTCCCCAGAAATTTGGTATATTTGTTGTGCCTCTCCTGAAATTTTGGTAAACATTGTATTTATTGTGCCTCTCCTGAAATTTTGGTATATTTGTTGTGCCTCTCCTGAAATTTTGGTATATTTGTTGTGCCTCTCCTGAAATTTTGGTATATTTGTTGTGCCTTTCCTGAAAATTTGGTATATTTGTTGTGCCTCTCCTGAAATTTTGGTATATTTGTTGTGCCTCTCCTGAAAGTTTGGTATATTTGTTGTGCCTCTCCATAAATTTTGGTGTATTTGTTGTGCCTCCCCTGAAATTTTGGTGGGGGAAGCACTTAGGTTTGTCCTTGTCCTCCAATCTGTTTGTCTGTCCTTCCCTCCGAATTTGTGTTGTGCATATCTCAAAAAGTGTTTATACTTTTGGTAAAATCTTTCTCTTTCTCTGACTGCGTGTCTGTTAAGAATACGAAGAAGGGAAGTTAAACAGTAATCGAAGATAGAAGATAGATAGATAGATAGATATAGTCATCAAAGCTCACAAGATTGTTATCCAGCATGTGAATTTGTGCACCCAGTGTTTTAATTGGGATTTCACACAGCCAGACCAGAGTTATGGCCCTTGACTTAGTCAAAAATATGCATACAGTGGCAGGAGTGGGGGGCACCGATGTCCTTTGGATATACATCAAGTTTCCTTTGTCATACTTATTTAATGCTTACCATATGCTTAGGAAAGCTTTTTATCAATCATAATTGATACTTCATTAACTGATTAAAGTAGTTCTGCATGCATGATAAACTTGAAGTCACAGCATAGCAGTATTTATACAGGTAACATAGAATATATCTCAACATACAGAAAGGAATATTTTCCTGCATGTCTGTGTGTACATTTATAAAAATGGCAACATCATTTTTTCTTTCTAAAGATAAAAATAGGGTTGCTACTTATCTGACAAAGTCAGGGAAATTTGAAAATTTAAAAAATTAAAAGCGATCAGTGAAAAATGAACTTTCAGAAAAGTAGAAAAATTGATGAAATTTAACTCGGGGGAGTGGGGGGAGTGTTTTATATGTGTATTTTTGTAGTATTACTAGATATTAATGAGACTTGTCTTTTAATCATTTGTTAAAATTATGTATGAAATGCAATATGAAACCTGATAGATTGAAGGGCAATTACTGGCTTCAGTGTTTTAGTTTGAACAACTATTGTGGAAGAGGAGGTCGACAAAATAAAGTGTTTTAGTGAAAATCATGATTCGTTCAGGGAAAAGTCAGAGAATATTAGTTTTCATTTCTTGTGGCGATGTAGAAAAATGTTAGCAAGAATGTTTACACATGAAATAAATGATGTCTTCTGCTTGAAATTTGCTGATTTCTTAGAAATAGGTAAACATTTCAAAACTGGTTAACACCAGGGCCTTCCAGCCAGGTGCCAAGTTATAAAATTTCAATACAAAAATTGTCATGTACAAATCTTCTAACCCATTAACATAACCAATCAATAACTACCTGTTTTGTTAATGCCCGAAGACAAACAGGAGCTGAATGCCACTGTTGATGGATTTAGCTGAATACCACTGTTGTAAGCTGGTATCTCAGTAACCACTTGTGGGAATTGATTCAAACTTCACACACTTATTCACAGTGATAAACTGAATTACACTGCACAGGTTCAATTAACACTATTTTGCTCCTTCTTCATCTTAGAAATTTTTGGTTAAGGTCTTGTATGTAAGCTGGTGTCTAAGTATCCACTAATGGAAATGGATAGAAACTTCTTACACTTGTTCACTGTCTTGATCTGATATGCAGTGCACAGGTTCCATAACTTCACTTTGCATATTTACAAAATTATGCACCCTTTTCAACTTACCAGTTTTTGGTAAAGTTTTTGTATGTAAGCTGGTATCTCTGTACCCACCTTTAGGAATTAATATTGAAACTTCACACAATTGTCCACTTGTTGATATAACTTGTACATGACTTGTACAGGATTCGTAACAGTGTTTTGAATTTTTTTCTCAAAATTATGCCCCTTTTTAGCTCACCTGAGCATGAAGTGCTCAAGGTGAGCTTTTGTGATCGCCCTGTGTTCGTCATCCGTCGTTGTACGTCCGTCGTCAATAATTGGCCTGTTAACACACTAGAGGTCACAATTTTGGCCCAATCTTAATGAAACTTGGTCAGAATGTTACTCTCAATAAAATCTTGGATGATTTCGATATTGGGTCATCTGGGGTCAAAAACTAGGTCACTAGGTCAAATCAAAGGAAAAGCTTGTTAACACTGTAGAGGCCACATTTATGACTGTATCTTCATGAAACTTGGTCAGAATGGTAACCTTGATGATCTTTAGGTCAAGTTCGAATCTGGGTCATGTGGGATGAAAAACTAGGTCACCAGGTCAAATCAAAGGAAAATCTAGTTAACACTCTAGAGGCCAAATTTATTACCATATCTTAATGAAACTTGGCCAGAATGTTAATCTTGATGATCTTTAGGTCGAGTTCAAATCTGATCAGGTGGGGTCAAGAACTAGGTCACCAGGTCAAATCAAAGGAAAAGATTGTTAACACTCTAGAGGCCACATTTATGACAATATCTCTATGAAACTTTGTCAGAATGTTAATCTTGATGATCTTGAGGCCAAGTTCAAATCTGGGTCAGGTGGGGTCAAAAACTAGGTCACCAGGTCAAATCAAAGGTAAAGCTTGTTAACACTTTAGAGAGTAATTTTAAGTTTCAAACTCATGAGAATTGAACAGAATGTTTGTCTTGATGACCTCTAGGTCCAATTGAATCTAGGTAAGGTGGGGGTCAAAACTAGGTCACCAGGTCAAACAAAGGAAAAGCTTGTTAACACATAAGATGTCACATTTATGACTGTATCTTCATGAAACTTTGTCAGAATGTTAATCTTGATGATCTTTAGGTCAGTTTGGAATATGGGTCATGTGGGATCAAAAACTAGGTCACCAGGTCAGATCAAAGGTAAAGCTTGTTAACAGTCTAGAGGCCACATTTATGACTGTATCTTCATGAAACTTGGTCAGAATGTTAATTGTTATTATCTTTAGGTCAAGGTCGAATCTGTGTCATGTGGGATCAAAACCTAGGTCACTAGGTCAAAGGAAAAGCTAGTAAACAGGGGTTAGAATTAGGTCAGGTAAGCGATTCAGGGCCTTCAGGGCCATCTTGTTTGACTTTTTAGCTTACCTGTGCGAAAGGCTCATGGTGAGCTTTGGTGAAAAGAGGCCCCACCCTGGGGTTCACAAATTTTACATAGACTTATATTGGAAAAAACTTTAAAAATCTTCTTGTCTGAAACCACAAAACCTAGGCTTTTGATATTTGGTATGTTGCATTGCCTAGTGGTCCTCTACCAGAATTGTTCAAATTATATCCCTGGGCTGAAAAGAGGCCCTGCCATGAGGGTCCCAAGTTTTACATAGACTTTTGTAGGGAAAAAAACTTCAAAAATCTTCTTGTCTGAAAGTCCAAGGCCTAGGCCTTAGATATTTGATATATAGCATTACCTAATGGATCTCAAACAAGATTGTTCAAATTATGCCCCTGGGGTGAAAAGTGGAAAATAGAAAAATCTTGTCCAGCTTTCACATGTCAGACTGCTGGCCGGATTTCAATGAAACTTCATAGGTGTGCTTAGTTGTGCATATCGCTGGCATCTGTGGCTTTGCAGCACAAATTGGCTGCCAGAGCTAAAAATAAAAAAATATTGTCCAGCTTTCACATATCAAACTGCCTTGACAGATTTTGATGAGACTTCACAGGAGTGATCAGTACCAAGCCTGGTTGTGCATATATTGTGCATATACTTCTGCTTCACTGCACAACATGGCCAGCAGAGCTAAAGGTAGAAAAATCTTTTCCGGCTTTCACAGGTCAAACTGCTGGCTTGATTTCGACAAAACTTCACAGGAGTGATCAGTACCAACCTCAGTTGTACACATCGCTGGTACGTTCTGCTTCACTGCACAAAACAGCCACCTAAATTCTTGTCTGGCTTTCACAGGGCAAACTGCTGGACACATTTTGAAGTGACTTCACAGGTATAGCGGGAAGACATGTGTTTTTGTGTCAAAAACACCTTTTAGTTTTAATATAACTTGGCAGAAATGTACCACATAATAAGACGATGTGTCGTGCACAAACCCTTAACCTTAACTCAAACATCAAGGTCAGTGTCAGAGGTCAAAGGTCAATAGTTTTTTTTAGCTGATCTGATTTTTTTGAAAAGAAAAAATGATGAGTTATTGTCATCACTTGATCGGCGTTGGCGTTGGCATTGGCGTTACCTGGTTAAGTTTATGTTTAGGTCAGCTTTTCTCCTAAACTATTAAAGCTATTGCTTTGAAACTTACAACACTTGTTTACCACCAATAGCTGACCCTGTACAGCTAGAAACATAACTCCATCCTGCTTTTTGCAAGAATTATGGCCCCTTTTTGAACTTAGAAAATATCGACTTTTTGGAAATATCAGGATTCTTGGTTAAGTTTTATGTTTAGGTAAACTTTTCTCCTATACTATCAAAGCTATTGCTTTGAAACTTGCAACACTTGTTCACCATCATAAGCTGACCCTGTACAGCAAGAAACATAACTCCATCCTGCTTTTTGCAAGAATTATAGCCCCTTTTAAACTTAAAAAATCAAATTTCTTGGTTAAGTTTTGTGTTAAGGTCAGCTTTTCTCCTAAACTATCAAAGCTGTTGCTTTAAAACTTGCAACGCTTGTTAACCATCATAAGCTGACCCAGTACAAAAAAAGGTAGAAACATAACTCCTTCCTGCTTTTTGCAAGAATTATGGCCCCTTTTGGACTTAGAAAATATCAGATTTATTGGTTAAGTTTTATGTTTAGGTAAAGTTTTCTCCTAAACTATCAAAGCTATTGTTTGAAACTTGCAACACTTGTTCACCATCATAAGCTGACTCCGTACAGCAAGAAACATAACTCCATTCTGCTTTCTGCAAGAATTATGGCCTCTTTTGGACTTAGAAAATCAGATTTCTTGGTTAAGTTTTGCGTTTAGGTCAGCTTTTCTCCTTAACACTCAAAGCTATTGTTTTCAAACTCGGAGCTGTTATTCGCCATTAAAAACTGACTACGCACAACAAGTACCGTAACTCTGCATTGCTTTTTAGCTTACCAGAGCACAAAATGCTCAAGGTGAGCTATTGTGACCAGTCATTGTCCGGCGTCCGTCGTGCATCAACATTTGCCTTGTGAACACTCTAGAGGCCACATTTGTGGCCCAGTCTTTATTAAAGTTGGTCAGAATGTTGGTCTTGATGATCTCTAGGTCAAGTACGAAACTGGGTCATGTGGGGCCAAAAACTAGGTCAGTAGGCCAGATCAAAGGAAAAGCTTGTGAACACTTTAGAGGCCACATTTGTGAACAGTCTTAATGAAACTTGGTCAAAATGTTTGTCTTGATGATATCTAGGTCAATTTTGAAACTGGGTCATGTGGGGTCAAAAACTAGGTCAGTAAGCCAGATAAAAGGAAAAGCTTGTGAACACTCTAGAGGCCACATTTGTGATCCAATCTTTATGAAACTTGGTCAGAATGTTTGTCTTGATGATCTCTAGGTCAAGTTTTAAAATGGGTCATGTGGGGTCAAAAACTAGGTCAGTAGGTCAGATCAAAGGAAAAGCTTGTGGACACTCCAGAGGCCACATTTGTGACCCGATCTTTATGAAACTTCGTCAGAATGTTTGTCTTGATGATCTCTAGGTCAAGTTTGAAACTGAGTTATGTTGGGTCAAAAACTAGGTCAGTAGGCCAGATCAAAGAAACAGCTTGTGAACACTCCAGAGGCCACATTTGTGACACAAGTTTTAGGAATCTTGGTCAGAATGTTTGTCTTGATGATCTCAAAGTCAAGTTTGAAACTGGTCATGTGGGATCAAAAGCTAGGTCAGTAGGCCAGATCAAAGGAAAAGCTTGTGAACACTCTGAAGGCCACATTTGTGACTAAATCTTTATAAATCTTAGTCAGAATGTTTGTCTTGATGATCTCTGGGTCAAGTTTGAAACTAGGTCATATGGGGTTAAAAACTAGGTGAGTAGGTCAGATCAAAGGAAAAGCTTGTGAACACTCTAGAGGCCACATTTGTGACCCAATCTTTATGAAACTTAGTCAGAATGTTTGTCTTGATGATCTCTAGGTCAAGTTTGAAACTGGGTCATGTTGGGTCAAAAACTAGGTCAGTAGGCCAAGTCAAAGGAAAAATTTTTCAACCCTCTTAGAGAACACATTTCAAGTTTAAAACTCATTAGAATCAGTAAGAATGTTTTTCTTAATTATCTATAGGTCAGGTTTGAATCTGGGTCATGTTGGGTCAAAGACTAGGTCACCCAGTCAAATTAAGGGAAAAGCTTGTTAACAGTCTAGAGGCCACACTTGTGACTCAATATTGATGAAACTTGGTCTGAATGGTAGTCTTGATGATCTTAAGGCCTTGTTTGGATCTGGGTCATGTTGGGTCAAAAACTAGGTCAGTAGGCCAGATCAAAGGAAAAGCTTGTGAACACTCAAGGCCACAGTAGTGTCACCCAATATTTATGAAACTTGGTCAGAATGTTTGTCTTGATGATTTCTAGGTCAAATTCGAAACTGAGTCATATAGTTGACACAAACTATGTCAAAAGGCCAGATCAAAGGAAAAGCTTGTGAACACTCTGGAGGCCACAGTTGTGACTCAATCTTTTTGAAACTTGGTCAGAATGGTTGTCTTGATGATCTCTAGGTCCAGTTTTGATCTAGGTCATTTGGGTCAAAAACTAGGTCACATGGTCAAATCAAAGGAAAAGTTTGTGAACACTCTAGACCATGAGCTGACAATTGACCCTGCTCCCCCCCAGGGGGAATTTTCAACACTATGATTTTCTTTAACCTTATGGTAGTTGGCATTCACAGACAAAAGTTTGCAAGTTTCCGTTAGGGCTTTAACGAGTTACAGAGATATAAAATACGTTACCATGCAAATTTTCATTTAATTCACCAATTATGCTAATTTGATATTAAAAACATATCAGTTGTCCAATTAATCATAATAAACAAGACATTTACATATGTTTATGTTTTTAAAATTGAAATTGTCATATGTACATATCATTTTAGGTGAACAGATGTTATGTATTATCCGTAACTTACGTTACTCTGTTTGAAATCACTAGAACATCAAAAAGTATATCAACATATATGATGTTTTTTAAGTTATAAAGTAGTGATATTGGCCAAGTTAAATAATTAATATAATTATAATACAACTACCCCGAGAGTTAACTGATTCAATATGTCACGAATAATACGTTACCTTTCCAAAATATGACTATTTTTGTTCATTTTTTTTTTTAATTTTGGTATTACACGTATGGTTAGGATTTTTATACATTGGACTATAAATTAACATTAACAGGCATGAACAACATTATCAAATAAATGTATATAGATTTTTTTAATTCATTAGACAATATTATATGAATATTTTAAGAATATATAGCTCTTTGCATGTACCAGTATGACTGCATATCATAATTATCATAAGTACAAATAAATAACATGAACACGGCAATGCAGAGCAATATAAACCCTAAGGTATGACCTCTGACCACTAAGTATGACCATGACCTTGAAGTGAAAATGATATTTACTATACCAGGGTTGACACTCCTATTAGGGGCGGAAGAGGTTTCTAACGCTAACAGGCAGATGACCTTAGATTTCAGGCCCCCCCCTCCCCGTTCTATTAAGTGGGTCACAAGGGCGACAAGTGTGTGGGAAGGAGGCATGGGAGGCCACAAATGGATTCCTTTCAGAATCAGGCATAACAGGGTTACCCTGCTGAATAATTAACTTTTTAATGGTAACTTCATTTTTTGATTACCTGGTCATCTAAATTTGCAGTAAAATCTTTATGCCAAAAATGTTTGGATTTTTAAGGTAACATATCTTTTTCCGGTATTTTTCTTCTTTAACATTACATTTTAGACATTAAAAATTAATCAGATTGCAGCATCTAGTATAAACACTGAAATAACATATGCAAAGTTGAAATGATTTACTGACATAATGGTACCATTTGTCTTTAAAAATTGATGAAAAAATTATAGGTTTTGAGGGTAACGTATTTTAAAGCGTGGTTACGGAGAAAAGCCCCGCTCGCCAGTTGCAAACTTTATGCCAAAATGTTCACCATACATTGAGGTTTCAAAAAAATATGGTCCACAAAATTCCCCCTGAGGGGGGAGCAAAACCCCCTCTGGCTCATGGTCTACTCTATATGAAACTTGGTAAGAATGTTTGTCTTGATGATCTTTAGGTTAAATTCAAAACTGGGTCATTCGGGGTCAAGAACTAGGTCAGTAGGCCAGATAAACTCTGGTGAGCGATATAGGGCCATCATGGCTCTCTTGTTGCAAGAATTATGGTCCTTTTTGGACTTAGAAAATCATGGGTAGGACAATATTTCTATTATACACAGACAAAAATGTCAGATGAGCATCTGCACCAGCAAGACGGTACTCTTGTTTTCCTTTCTGGTCCATAGCTCTGTCGTCCATTAAGGGATTTTAATGTAAATTGGCACAAATGTTCCCATAATAATGACAATGTGCCATGTGCAATACCCAGACCCCGCTCAAAGGTCAAGGTCACATTTGAAGGTCAAAAGTCAACATTCATCTTTTCCCATCCAGCCTATAAAGTATTTTAATAAAAGTTAAAAAAAATTTGTCATATGGACCATATTAGAAATATTTTTTATGTATTTTCACAATATTTCCCCTTTAATATGATGATTTCTTACATTTTTGTACCCCCCGACAACAAAGTTGTAAGGGGGGGTATACTGGTTTCAGGTTGTCTGTCTGTCCGTCTGTCTGTCTGTCCGTCTGTCCGTCTGTCCATAGACGCAATCTTGTGCGCACCATCTCTCCTTATCCCCTTGACAGAATTTAATGAAACTTCACAAAAGTGATCAGTACCAACAGTAGTTGTGCATGGGGCATGTTAGGTTCTTTTAGAAAAAAAATTTGCAGCGTTGTTACTATACTATATACATAGACACAATCTTGTGCGCACCATCTCTCCTCATCCCCTTGACACAATTTAATGAAACTTCACACAAGTGATCAGTACCAACAGTAGTTGTGCATGGGGCATGTTAGGTTCTTTCAGAAAAAAAATTTGCAGAGTTATGGGACTTTGTTTTTTTGTTACTATACTATATACATAGAGACAATCTTGTGCGCACCATCTCTCCTCATCCCCTTGACACAATTTAATGAAACTTCACACAAGTGATCAGTAACAACAGTAGTTGTGCATGGGGCATGTTAGGTTCTTTCAGCGACAAAGATTGCAGAGTTATTGGACTTTGTTTCTTGTTAACATACTATGTACATACAGTCTGCATATTCAATCTTGTGCGTGCCTAATCTACCAAACCCTTACACACAATTTAATGAAACTTCACACAAGTGATCAGTACCAACCCTAGTTGTGCATGGTGCATGTTACATTCTTTTAGATAAATATTCTGCATAGTTATGGGACTTTGTTTTTTGTTACTATACTGTATACATACAGTCTATATACATACAGTCCACATAATTATGCAATCTTGTGTGCGTCAAATTGCAATGTACTGTGTCAGTGCATGCTGGGGTACATTCATCACCTTTAGTGATAGCTCTAGTTTTCTCATATTTCCCACCAATTTAAGATGAAATTTTATCAAAATTGAAATTAAATACTTCCTATATTTATAGATGTTATAAGCAATCAACAACAGTACTGTTGATTTTTTTGTATAATTTATTATATAATTTTAATCCAAATGTTGTGTTAAAACATATTGTGTATATAAAGTACAGTTTTGTTTATACATCATTGATATCGGATCATTATGTTATACTGTTGTAGAGGAAATCAGTTGCCATCTAGATGGGGACTTTGTATTGCGTGGCAATTCTTCATTCACTTGTTCTATCAAGCATTTCAGGAAGCATGTTGTAAACAATGTTGACATTATTCTTGTTTCCTTCACTTTTAGTGGTTCCAACCAATTGAAGTTCGTCCAGAAGATGTAGTGTTTATTAGAAGAGGAACTTGTATTGTTCATTTACAAAATGACAGTGATGTTCTAGAGGCATTTAAAAAGAATCATTCGGATTTAGGTAAGAATTCTCCAGATTTACGTCCTATAAAAATATCTCAATCTCATGCACCTCCCTGCTAGAATGTTTTCATGTCTGAATATCTTGCCACTCCCTGCTAGAATGTTTTCATGTCTCCCTGCTAGAATGTTTTCATGTCTGAATATCTTGCCATTCCCTGCTAGAATGTTTCCATGTCTGAATCTCATGCACCTCCCTGCTAGAATGTTTTCATGTAGGAACCTCTTGCCAATCCCTGCTAGAATGTTTTCATGTCTGAATCTCTTGCCACATCCTGCTAGAATGTTTTCATGTCTGAATATCTTGCCACTCCCTGCTAGAATGTTTTCATGTCTCCCTGCTAGAATGTTTTCATGTCTGAATATCTTGCCATTCCCTGCTAGAATGTTTCCATGTCTGAATCTCATGCACCTCCCTGCTAGAATGTTTTCATGTCTGAACCACTTGCCACTCCCTGCTAGAATGTTTTCATGTCTGAATCTCTTGCCACACCCTGCTAGAATGTTTTCATGTCTAAATATCTTGCCACGCCCTGCTAGAATGTTTCCATGTCTGAATCTCATGCATCTCCCTGCTAAAATGTTTTTATATCTGAACCTCTTGCCAATCCCTGCTAGAATGTTTTCATGTCTGAATCTCTTGCCACACCCTGCTAGAATGTTTTCATGTCTGAATATCTTGCCACTCCCTGCTAGAATGTTTTCATGTCTCTCTGCTAGAATGTTTTCATGTCTGAATATCTTGCCACTCCCTGCTAGAATGTTTTCATGTCTCCCTGCTAGAATGTTTTCATGTCTGAATATCTTGCCATTCCCTGCTAGAATGTTTTTATGTCTGAATCTCATGCACCTCCCTGCTAGAATGTTTTCATGTAGGAACCTCTTGCCAATCCCTGCTAGAATGTTTTCATGTCTGAATCTCTTGCCACATCCTGCTAGAATGTTTTCATGTCTGAATATCTTGCCACTCCCTGCTAGAATGTTTTCATGTCTCCCTGCTAGAATGTTTTCATGTCTGAATATCTTGCCATTCCCTGCTAGAATGTTTCCATGTCTGAATCTCATGCACCTCCCTGGTAGAATGTTTTCATGTCTGAACCACTTGCCACTCCCTGCTAGAATGTTTTCATGTCTGAATCTCTTGCCACACCCTGCTAGAATGTTTTCATGTCTGAATATCTTGCCACTCCCTGCTAGAATGTTTCCATGTCTGAATCTCATGCACCTCCCTGCTAAAATGTTTTTATATCTGAACCTCTTGCCAATCCCTGCTAGAATGTTTTCATGTCTGAATCTCTTGCCACACCCTGCTAGAATGTTTTCATGTCTGAATATCTTGCCACTCCCTGCTAGAATGTTTTCATGTCTCCCTGCTAGAATGTTTTCATGTCTGAATCTCTTGCCACACCCTGCTAGAATGTTTTCGTGTCTGAATATCTTGCCACTCCCGGCTAGAATGTTTTCATGTCTCCCTGCTAGAATGTTTTCATGTCTGAATCTCTTGCCACACCCTGCTAGAATGTTTCCATGTCTGAATCACATGCACCTCCCTGCTAGAATGTTTTCATTTCTGAACCTCTTGCCACCCCCTGCTAGAATGTTTTCATGTCTGAATCTCTTGCCACACCCTGTCAGAATGTTTCTATGTCTGAATCTCATGCACCTCCCTGCTAGAATGTTTTCATGTCTGAACCTCTTGTCACTCCCTGCTAGAATGTTTTCATGTCTGAATATCTTGCCATTCCCTGCTAGAATGTTTCCATGTCTGAATCTCATGCACCTCCCTGCTAGAATGTTTTCATGTCTGAACCTCTTGCCAATCCCTGCTAGAATGTTTTCATGTCTGAATCTCTTGCCACACCTTGCTAGAATGTTTTCATGTCTGAATATCTTGCCACTCCCTGCTAGAATGTTTTCATGTCTGAATATCTTGCCATTCCCGGCTAGAATGTTTTCATGTCTGAATCTCATGCACCTCCCTGCTAGAATGTTTTCATCACTGAACATGCACTCCCTGGTAGAATGTTTTCATGTCTGAATCTCTTGCCACTCCCTGCTAGAATGTTTTCATGTCTGAATCTCTTGCTACATCCTGCTAGAATTTTTCCATGTCTGAATCTCATGAACCTCCCTGCTAGAATGTTTTCATGTCTGAACCGCTTGCCACTCCCTGCTAGAATGTTTTCACATCTGAAGATCATGCCTCTTCCTGCTAAATGATCTCATAACTGAATCTCGTGCCTCCCTCTGCTAGAATGATTACATGTTTGAATCTCATACCTCTCCCTGTAAAGATGTTTTCATGTCTGAATCTCATGCCTTCTACCTTGCTAGAATGTTTTCATGTTTAAATCTCATGCATCTCCCTGCTAGAATGTTTTCATGTTTGAATCTCATGTACCTTCCTGCTAGAATGTTTTCATATTTGAATCCCATGCCTCTCCCTGCTAGAATGTTTTCACATCTGAAGGTCATGCCCCTCCCTGCTAAATGTTCTCATGCCTGAATCTCATGTCTCCCTCTGCAAGAATGATTACATGTGTGAATCTCATGCCCACTCCTCATGCCCACTCCTTCTAGAATGGCCCACCCGCTTAGCTCAGTAGGTAAGAGCGTTGATCTACGGATCCCGGGGTCGCGAGTTCGATCCTGGGGCGGGGCGTATGTTCTCCGTGACTATTTGATAAACGACATTGTGTCTGAAATCATTAGTCCTCCACCTCTGATTCATGTGGGGAAGTTGGCAGTTACTTGCGGAGAACAGGTTTGTACTGGTACAGAATCCAGGAACACTGGTTAGGTTAACTGCCCGACGTTACATGACTGAAATACTGTTGAAAAACGGCGTTAAACCCAAAACAAACAAACAAACAAACAGAACCTTCTAGAATGTTTACATGCTCTCTGTGCTAGAATGTTTTCATATCTGAATCCCATGGCCCTCCCTCCTAACATGTTTTCATGTCTGAATCTCATGCCCCTCCCTGCGAGGATGTTTTGAGCAAAACTTGAAGTCTCCATATGATCTAAATCTCCATCTCCATATCCTTTCCGCAGCCTTAACGTACTAAAACGTATTAGCGTCTAATGGCCCATTCACGCTTCCCTAGAAACAACATTTATTACACGAAACTTATTTAGAAAATATTTCTGAAATGTCTAGGTCTGCAGCTCTCAAATACGGTTATATCTTACATCTGAGGCATATACTGACACTCTCAGACAACTTCAAAAATGACATTTTGAGCGATTTGATGAAGTTCCAAAATTATCAATGTACCCTTGGTCCGTTACGGAACCCTGTGGGATTTGTGTTTATCCAGCGCTCAAATACTTTTTCATAGCTTAAAAGCTGACATGCTGTACTAAAGCCCAGGTAATTTCAATTCGTAATAAAGTGCTGAAAATTGGCTCCCCAATAGCAAAAAGACGGGGTGACCCCTGCGCTTGACCCCTGACTATCTACGAATCAAAATGCGGCTTTCGTTTTCAAGTTTAGCATTTCTACTTTCATTTTATTTACTTACGGAAATAGCTGAAGGTCGAGTGACGTCATTTTCTGTGTTGTCAAAAACATACATATACCTGGCGAGGTTGCATGAATATGTGCTGGCCGTCCTAAGGATATGAACTTAACTGTATATAGATGATTTAAAAAGAAGAAACACAAACAGAACCAGTTTTCAGACTTTCCAAACATTAATGTTTCTCTTAAAGATTCTGTTAATGCTTCTATGTTATGGTGTTATCTTTCTTTGCCCTTTGTACAACCTATAAAAGAGATTGAAAATTGTATTGTCTGATTTACTTTTTTCAGGTGGAAGAAAAGTAAATATGGGAGGCTTCATTACTAGAGATGCTCAAAAGGAGTTTGAACAGAAATATTTGTGATGAGCTGTGGAGTTAGACTATCACTTGAGGAGTAGCTAAAAAGGAAAATTATATAACTAAAATAGAAATTACAGGATGTGATAATTTTCAGGAATATTATTGAAAATAAAGTTTCTGATAACCAGAATTTGATGTTGTCTGTTTTAACCTTTAGCCTGCTGTCGGCAAGTGGTTCTATCTATGCGACCAGTGCAGACCAAGATCAGCCTGCACGTCCGTAAATTTTCATTGAACACCTCTTCAAATAATAAGTGGTACTGCCCAAACTGAATGACGGACCATTCCCATTTTAGAAATTTAGCAGGCTAAGGGTTAACTACATCTCTACCAGAGATTGACTTATGTAACACATGTATGTAATATATTCTTGAAAATGAACTCAAAGGCATCATGTGTAATGTATTAGACCTATATCTTTTACAAAAGTTTAGATGTTCTTATGCATTTTATTATGAAGAATGTTGTACTAGTTTTATAAATTTAAATAAAGAATTAAGAAAAAAATTAGAACAGTTGTAATAGTATGCTGAGAAAGTTTACAGCAGCCGTCAGTTATGTTTTATACATCAGGCTAGGTTAACTGAAACAAAGAATGTGACAAACGTGGATTCAAGTATTGTCCTAGAGAAGGGACAGAGGTAAGAGAGCTGACGAAGTGGTCCAGTGGTAACAGTCTAGACTACAAAACCAGTGGTTGAGAGTTTCGGCCAAAGCTCCTCCCAACTGGTATAAGAGTCCTGTGTATGAGTTTTTAGCTCGCCTAAACTTTGTTCAGGGTGAACTTTTAGTATAGGCGGATAGTCCGTCATCCATCGTCCTGCGTCAACATTTTTACTTAAAACATCTCCTCCTTTGGAACTACTGGTCAGAATTTCACCAAACTTGTCAGTAGCACCTTGCATGGATCTCTATCAAGTTTGTTCAAATGGTTCACCTTGACCCCATTTAAGGGCTGTCAGACGTAAAAATAGAACAACCTTTAAAGATCTTTACTCATGAACTGCTTGATGGATCTTTAGTAAACTTGGTCTGTAGTATTGTTATAAGGACCTCTCCCAAGTCTAAAAATTGAAATACTGTTGCAAGACTTCATCTAATGAACCACACTATAGATTTTCATCAAACTTGGTCTGTAGCATCATTATAAGATCGCCTAATTTTGTTCAATGGGGGCACTTTGGGCCCCTTTTAGGGGCTGTTAAAGCTAGAATTAGAAATACCTTTTTAAGACTTCTACTCATAAACCGCTTGATGGATTTTCATCAAACCTGGTCCATAGCATG
Organism: Mercenaria mercenaria; assembly: GCF_021730395.1. Classification (NCBI taxonomy): domain Eukaryota; kingdom Metazoa; phylum Mollusca; class Bivalvia; order Venerida; family Veneridae; genus Mercenaria; species Mercenaria mercenaria. Next base: position 12,461,848 of record NC_069362.1, on the reverse strand, counting down.
GTCCTCTCTTAAATTTGTTCAAATGGGGGCCCTTAGCACACTTTTGGGCCACAAGAACTAAAAAAAAAATGGAAATACCTTTAAACAACTTCTCATGAACTGCTTGATGGATCTCTAGAAACTTGGTCTGCAGCATCATTATAATGTCCTCTCCCTATTTTATACATATGGGAGAACCCCCTTTTAGGGGCTTCTAGAGCTAAAATAAGAAATATTTTTAAACAACTTCTTCTATGTACTGCTGGATAGATCTTAATCAAACGTGGTTTGTAGCATCATTAAAAAGTCCTCTCTCAAATTTGATCAACTGGGGGGAAGTCTGCTCCTTGTAGGGGCCAATATCTCTGAATATAGCAATAGCTTTTAAGGATTAACAGTTTCTTCTTATGAATCACTTGATGGATCTTCATCAACCTTTGTCAGTAGCGTCATATGGTCCTCACCCAATTTGTTCAAATGGGATATCTCGGGGCCCCTTTTAGGGGCTGCTAGAGCTAAAATTAGAAATACCTTTAAACGAAATCTCATGAACTGCTTTATGGATTTTCAATAAACTTGGTCTGTAGCATCATTACAAGGTCCTTTACCATGTTTGGTTCAATTTAGGACACTTGGCCTCTTTTAGGGCCATTAGAGCTTGAAATAGAAATACCTAAAAGTACTTCTTCCAATGAACCACTTGATGGATCTTCATCAAACTTGGTCTGTAACATCATTATAAGGTCTTATCTCGAATTTGTTCAAATGGGGTCACAGGGCCACTAAAATAGAAATACTTTTGAATGATTTCTTCTGATGGTTATGCGTTTTTAGCTCACCTGTCACATAGTGACAGGGTAAGCTTTTGTGATCGCCCTTTGTCCGTCATCCGGCCATTCATAATTTCCTTGTGAACATGATAGAGACCACATTTTTAATCAAACTTGCACACAACTTGTATGGGCATAATATCTCGGTTCCTTTCGAAAACTGGCCAGATCCAGTCATGGGTTCCAGAGTTATGGCCCCTTTAAAGGGCCAAAATTTGCCATTTTTGGCTTGTGAACACCTGACCACATTTTGCAATCAGCTTTAATAAAACTTGCAAACAACTTGTATTGGCATAATATCTTGGTTCCTTTCAAAAACTGGCTAGATCCCGTCATGGGTTGCAGAGTTATGGCCCCTTAAAGAGCCAAAATTTGCTATTTTTGGCTTGTGAATAGGATAGAGACCACATTTTGCTATCAACTTTAATCAAACTTGCACATGACTTGTATTGGCATAATATCTTAGTTCCCATAACTTGTATTGGCATAATATCTTGGTTCCTTTCAAAATCAGGCCAGATCCCATCATGGGTTACAGAGTTATGGTCCCTTGCAGGGCCAGAATTTGCTATTTTTGGCTTTGAGAACACGATAGATACAACATTTTGCAATCAACTTTAATCAAACTTGCATACAATTTGTATTGGCATAATATCTCGGTTCCTTTCGAAAACTGGCCAGATCCCATCTTGGGTTGAAGAGTTATGGTCCCTTAAACTAAATTTAGTTGCAGCCTTCTGAAAGAGTCCTCCATATCGGTTACAGGTGGCGACTATGAATAAGCTTAAACACAACTCGCAAAAGTGAAAAGAAATTAAAGGTGACATTATATACAGACACAAAGGACAGACAAAAACCAAACGCCTATATGTGAATGCAACACACCTTTGGTAGCTCTGTTGTGCAACATATAATGTAGAGCTATCTTACCCACCATTGCACAAGAGAACATACACAAATTTTGGTTAAGGTTTTAATTAACATCCACTCTAACTATTAAACCAGTCAATGGATTTGCTTGAAACAATGTTGTTTCTCATCATCAACCACATCACATGATACAACACGCATAACTCTGACACCAGTATACTATAACCTCTTTTTACTTAATAAATTAAAGCTCTGATGCAATTTTCACGCTATTTTTAGCTCTAGTGGCCTTTAAAAGGGGCTTACTAAGCCCATTTGAAGAAATTTGGGAGAGGATCTTATAATGATGATACAGATCAAGTTTGATATCAATTCTTCAAGTGGCTCATGAGAAGAAGTTGTTTAAATCCATTTCTATTTTTAGCTCTAGCGGCTCCTAAAAGGGGCCTAGTGCCCACATTTGAACAAACTTGGGAGAGGACCATATAATGATGCTACAGACCAAGTTTGATGGAGATCAATCAAGCGATTCATGACTAGAAGTCATTTAAAGGTATTTGTGAAGTTGTTTAAAGGAATAAGGTCAGTAATTCGCTCGAAAATGTGCTTCCATGGTGTATCGAAGGAAGTCCATAATAAATAGATCCTAAATTTCTCATTTTCTGCGCAAATTCGTGTAGAACGAGTGCTTTAATCACACTTTTTCGCTACTAGAATACATTCTGCATGAAATGAGACGGTTTTCATTTTCATACAACCCACATGGCAAGTTTTGCAGATCGAAACCGGAAGTAGGTATTTATTGCACGGAGGAGAGCAAATATGTGCCATTTTTAGGGTAGCAGACTACAACTGACTGGCATTTCAAAAGGTACTATTCATTTTTTCGTGAATTTGTGATAGAACTTTCATGAAAAATTGGTGTAGGAAAAAGTGATGTTCTCTAAAGATACGTAAAGACAACATGAAGTTGTCGTTTTTTATATGAAACAAAGAAGGATTTGAATTACCGACCTTTAACCTATAAGAGCTGAAATAAGACTCTTCTCGAAGCACATCGCAATTAGTTTTTATAGTCATAAATCGGTTGTATATGATATAAAAGAGTGTTTCCAATGCAAAATAATAATGAAATTTGAAAAATTTTGAATTTTGACCTTATGTTATGTAGATGCGCCTATTTCAGCAGCAATTTCTGGGATTAAAAAGCCAATACTTTGTCTCCAGAATGTCAGAAAATGCACAAAATGCATCCTTCTGGGTCTTATTCATGACGGAATGAATGATATTTCAGAATCCCAGTGAAAAATAATGCAAAAAAGTGAAACTTTTACCAAAATATACAACAAAAGGACCATAAGGCCAAAATTTAGCCCTGTAAATGGGTAGGGGGTGGCATCTATTAATTTTTTGTATTTCTCTAAAATCTCGAAATTTCACAATGAAACTTGGCAATATGTTTGGTATTACATCTTTCTTGGAAATAGAGATGAAAATGGTGTGAAATTTGATAAGAAACATTTTTTTTTATAGGTATTTCTATTTTTCCCTCTAGCGGCCCCTAAAAGGGGCTAAGTGCGCCCATTAGAACAAAATTTGGAGAGGACCAAATAATAATGCTACAGACCAAGTTTGATCAAGATCCATCAAGCATTTCATGAGAAGTCGTATAAAGGCATTTCTATTTTTAGCTCGAGAAGCCCCTGAAAATGATATGGAAATCCCTTGGTGTATGGTTGAGTTAAATGCTGGACAGGAAAAAACCCTTTTGGCCTTTGACTTTGAGCCAGGAATCTAGATGTACATTGCACAGGTCATGCCGTCCCTTGAAAAGAATTTGAACCACTGTCTTACCCTTGCATGATCGTAAGGGGCGACTAATAGGGTCTTAACACTTGGTTTTGCTGTAACTCTGTGATTCCAGCTGGTATACAAAGTTTGATTCCATACCTCATGTTTTTATTTCGATGTAAATGAGGTGTGGAATCAAAATTTGTAGTCCTGTTTGGCGCCATATAACCTATACTGTGTCGGTGTGCCGAAAAATCCCAAAATCAAATTGTGGGAAACATTTCAGCCAAGTAATATTAAAATATCTTGATGTATGAGAGTTATGGACCGGACATGAACATTTGATGGACGGATGGAATGATGGTCAGAAAGAAAGCAATCCAATAGTCCCAAAACAACTAGGTTTCAGCCAGTAGGTGACTGAAAATAGCTCCAAAGGAGGTAGAAATATTAAATTTTGTACTGAAATATTTACAAAGCAAAGAAGAAATACCTCTTATGAATTTTATTACCATGCTATTTCCATTAACCTGAATTAATTACCATTTTCTACGGCGTCACCTTAACGTCATCTAGTTAAATGGAACATTAATGATATCTACCATAACTGGAGGTATTTACTGTCAATTGATGTATTTAAGCAAAGCTTGAAATCATTTTTGTGCTTCCCAAAATCTCTAAAAGTGTTTGACTTAGAGTAATAAAACATTAGGAGATTGTTATGTAGCATGTGAAGTTGCACACCTGGTGTTCTGTTTGGGATTTCACTCAGCCAGATTGGAGGTATGGTCCTTGACTTGGTGAAATTACACATAGTGCTTGTGTTGCATATATCTTAAAAAAAAGTTCACCTGAATCATGAAATGATTGCAGGAATATTATTCAGCATGTGAGTATGTGCACCTGAGTTCTTGCTCAGGTGAGTTTTTGTGATCTCTCCATGTCCGGCGTCTGTCTGTCGTCTGTCAACATTTAGCTTGTGTATGCGATAGAGGCTGTATTTTTCAACTGATCTTCATGAAATTCTGTCAGAATGATAACCTTGATGAAATCTAGGCAAGTTCGAAAATGGATCATCTGGGGTCAAAAACTAGGTCACATCAAAGAAAAACATTGTGTATGCGATAGAGGCTGTATTTGTCAATTGTTCTTCATGAATTTTAGTCAGAGTGATTTTCTTGATGAAATCTAGGCAGAGTTCGAAAACGGGTCATCTGGGGTCAAAAACTAGGTCACTAGGTCAAATCAAAGAAAAACCTTGTGTATGCGATAGAGGCTGTATTTTTCAATTGATCTTCATGAATGTTGGTCAGAATGATGACCTTGATAAAATCTAGGCCTTGTTTGAAAATGGGTCATCTTGGATCAAAAACTAGGTCACTAGGTCAAATAAAATAAAAACCTTGTGTATGCAATAGAGGCTGTATTTTTCAATTGGCCTTCATGAATTTTGGTCAGAATGATAACCTAAATGAAATCTAGGCCAAGTTTGAAAACGGGTCATCTGGGATCAAAAACTAGGTCACTAGGTCAAATCAAAGGAAAACCTTGTGTATGCAATAGAGGCTGTATTTTTCAATTGATCTTCTGAATTAAGTCAGAATATGCCTTGATGAAATCTAGTAGAATTGAATTGTCATCTGGATCAAAATAGGTCACTAGGTTAATCAAAGAAAACTCGTATATTGATAGGCTGTATTTTCAACTGATCTGAATTTTGTCAGAATGATGCTTGGGGAAATCTAGGTCAATTGAATATGGTCCTGGTCAAAAGTAGGTCACTAGGTCAAATCAAAGAAAAACTTTGTGTATGCAATAGAGGCTGTATTTTTCAATTGATCTTCATGAATTTTGGTCAGAATAATTGCCTTGATGAAATCTAGGTAGAATTTGAATATTGCTCATCTAGGATCAAAAAGTAGGTCACTAGGTTAAATCAAAGAAAAACCTCGTATATTTGATAGAGGCTGTATTTTTCAACTGATCATGAAATTTTGTCAGAATGATAGCTTTGGTGAAATCTAGGTCAAGTTCGAATATGGGTCGTCTGGGTTCAAAAAGTAGGTCACTAGGTCAAATCAAGGAAAAAACCTTGTGTATGCAATAGGGGCTGCATTTTACACTGGATTTTCATAAAATTTGGTCAGAATGGTTGCCTTGATGAAATCTAGGTCAGATTCGAATATGGGAAGTCTGGGGTCAAAAACTAGGTCACTAGGTCAAATCAAAGAAAAACCTTGTGTATGCAATAGAGCCTGTATTTTTCAATTGATCTCCATGAAATTTGGTCAGAATGATAGCCTTGATTACATCTAGGTCAATTTCAAATATGGGTCATCTAGGGTCAAAAACTTGGTCACTAAGTCAAATCAAAGAAAATATTTGTTTATACTCAAGACTTTTGCTCCAATTTCTAATGATAATTTGTCAGAATATTGTTTTCCATGAAATCACTAGACACTGTTATGGTGTGTTTCTCAGTTGAGCGACCTAGGGCCATCTTGGCCCTCTTGTTGGTTTATCAATTTGCAAGACCAGAGATATGGCCCTTGACTTAGTCAAAAAATAAAAGTTTGTGCCCCATATATGTCAAAATGTACTTGAGCTGAAGTCATAAAACATTAGAGAATTGTTTTATAGCCTATGAAGTTTTGCATCCAATGTTCTCTAGGATTCTACTTGGCTATGCCAGAGTTATGGTCCTTCACTAGGTGAAAAATACACAAAGTTCTTAAAAGTTAGTGTTGCAAAAATCTTAAAAAAAATGTTTCACCTTGAGTCATAAAACCATGCATAGTGACAGGAGTGGGGGTGGGGGCACACCTGTTTCATATGGACACGCATATAGTTTAAAAAAAAGGCTATGTATATAGATCCCCATGGCTTTTCATGTTAATATGTAAATTTAGGGGTAGTTATAAAAAATTGTACAAAATATTTTAGATTTCGACAGAAAAAAGACAAATAAGCAAACTTTGTTAGTTATTTCATGTAACAATTCTGTAATAATCTGTCAAAGTTCATAGGTGTGCATGATTATATCCAGTTTCCGGGGTACTAACGAATGTTGGTAGTTATTTGCTGGTTATGCTCAGTTCTCGGGTCCATCAACTTGAGCTTTAAGAAGGACCTACAAATGAAAAAGTATTCCAAAATTAATGCACATCTGTTACTATGTCATTATGTCTTCCCCATAAACGTATTGTTAGCTCACCTGAGCACAAAGTGCTCAAGGTAAGCTTTTGTGACCGCCCTGTGTCTGTCGTCAGTTGTCCGTCGTCAACAATTTGACTGTTCACACTCTAGAGGTCATAATTTTGGCCCAATTTTAATGAAACTTGGTCAGAATTTTACCCTTAATAAAATCTTTGACAAGTTTTATATTTGGTCATCTGGGGTCAAAAACTAATTCACCAGGTCAAATCAAAGGAAAAGCTTGTTAATACACTAAATGCCACATTTATGATATTACCTCTATGAAACTTGGTCAAAATGTTAATCTTGATGATCCTTAGGTCAAGTTTAAATTTGGGTCAGGTGGGTTGAAAAACTAGGTCACCAGGTCAAATCAAAGGAAAAGCTTGTTAACACACTAGAGGCCACATGTATGATTGTATTTTCATGAAACCTGGTCAGAATGTTAATCTTTATGATCTTTAGGTAAAGTTTGAATCATGAATGGTTCATGTGGGGTCAAAAACTTGGTCACCAGGTCAAATCAAAGGAAAAGCTAGTTAAACTCTTAGAGGACACATTTATAAGCATACCTTCATAAAATTTGGTCAGAATGTTAATCTTGATGATCTATAGGTCAAGTTTGAATCTGGGTTGGGGTCAAAAACTAGGTCACCAAGTCAAATCAAAGGAAAAGCTTGTTAACACTGTAGAGGCCACATTTATGATCCTATCTTAATGGAACTTGGTCAGAATGTTAATCTTGATGATCTTTAGGTCAGGTTCGAATCTGGGTCATGTGGGGTCAAAAACTAGGTCAACAGGTCAAATCATAGGAAAAGCTAGTTAACACTCTAGAGGCCACATTTATGACCGTATCTTAATGAAACTTGGTCAGAATTTAATCTTGATGATCTTCATATATTCACTGTGATAAACTGACCTACATTGCACAGGTTCCATAACTCTATTTAGCTTTTTTACAAAATTATGCCACATGGTGTATTTTCCTTTTAAAGTAGAGGTCTCTTATTGAGACATATATTCATTTTACTGAAAAATTGTATATATACTTGCGTGAAGAGAAGTTTTGATGTGCCTTTCTTGAGTGCTGGGGTTTCACCAAAAAAGTTAACATCTACATTATTCTTTCGGCACGAATATAAATATTAAACTAACAGTTGCTCAACAAATATTTTAAAACTGTGTTTTAGCTGAAGGTAGCTTTTATGTCATTACATACCCTCTACGTACTTACATTATCTTTCATCTGCTGTCCTTCAGTTTATGGGAATTCAAATGCAGGAGGGCTAGGATTACGCTGTGCTGCAATGACAGTGCCTTTACTTCCAGCTGTAGCTGCACCTTTTCAATAGATAAAGTACTTGAATAAATGTATAGGCAGTAGAAGTACTTAAATAATATTGAGGAACAACTCCAAAACTGGCAATCATCCGGTCCAGAGTTTTAGTTCGGTCTGAAGGAGTTTTTAGATTAGAAGATTTTTGGTCAGTAGAATGTATGTTACATATGCTACATAGCATAAAACAGTTAAATAATTCCTTTGAAATCTGATACATTTCAATTCCGGATCTTGGAGACACCTTGGTTAATCATTATACTTCGCAAGTTTTGAATGTCAGATTAATTGCCTTTAAGATATCTTTGGTTTTCCCGGGAAAGTATATTCGGTTTAAGCGGTAGTTATGGGTTGCCGGAAAAGTTGTTGGGGTTATTGATAAAGGGTTTCGATAAACAGGTGTGTATTTAATTGAATAAAATGGAAAATTACCTGACAGTACAATTTGTTAATTTTGAAGGGTTTTCCAGTATTTCGGAGTTTCGGTTGAATTAGGTTTCATACCTACTAAGCTGCCTGGATAGTCGCCAATCTACTAAGATATATCTACTTAGCTATCTTGGAAGTTACCTCTATAAAGCTACCTGTTACCTGTATTAAGCCATCTCGAAAGTCACCTGTACTAAGCTACCTGGGAAGTCACCTCTCTACTAACCTACCTGGGAACTAAGCTATCTGGGAAATCACCTATCTACTAAACTATCTTTGAAGTCACCTCCCTTTAAAGCTATCTGGGAAGTCATCTCTACAAAGATATCTGGGAAGTCACCTCTGCTAAGCTGTATTGGAAGTTCATTCTCTACATAACTATCTGGGAAGTCAGCTGTCTTTTAAGCCATATTGGAAGTGACCTCTCTACTAAGCTATCCGGGTCTTAACTTCTCTACCAAGCTATCTGGGAAGTCCATTCTATACTAAGCTTTCTGGGAGTCATCTCTCTATTAAGTTATCTTGGATGTCACCTCTACAAAGCTATCTCGGAGACCACCTTTCTACTAAGCTGTATGGGAAGTCCATTCTCTACTAAGCTGTCTGGGAAGTCACAACTCTTCTTAATTATCTGAGAAGACACCTATCTTCTAAGCTATATGGGAAATCCCCTCTCTATCAAGCTGTCTGGGAAGTCACCTCTCTACTAAGTTATCTGGGAACTAACCTCTCTACTAAGCTATCCAGGAAGTCATCTATTAATCTATCTAGGAAGGGATCCTTCTACTAAGCTGTCTGGGAAATCACCTTTCTACTAAGCTATCTGGGAAGACACTTCTTTTCTTACCTATGATATCTGGGAAGTCGCCTATCTACTAAGCTTTCTGGAAAGTCACCTCTACTAAGCTATCTGAGAAGTCACCTCTCATAAGCGGTCTGGAAAATCCACTCTACCTAGCTGTCTGGGATGTCACCTCTCTACTAAGCTGTCTGGGAAGACACCTCTCTACTTAGCTATTTGGGAATTCACCTCTCGGCAAACCTCTCTACTTAGCTATCTTGGAAGTCATCTCTATTCTAAGCTATCAGGGAACTTCCGTCTCTACTACGCTATCTTGGAATTCACCTCTCTACTAATCTATCTCGACATTAACCTCTCTACTAAGCTATCTTGTAAATCACCTCTCTACTAAGCTATCTGGAAAGTCATCTCTATATTATGCTATTTTGAAACTTCTGTTGCTACAAGGCTATCTTGGAAGTCACCTCTACTACGCTATCTGGAAAGTCACCTTTTCTAAGCTATGTGAGAAGTCACCTCGCTAGTAAGCTATCTGGGAAATCACCACTCTACTAAGATACGTGGGTAGTCTTTTCTCTACTAAGCTATCTGGGAAATCACCTCTCTACTAAGCAATCTGGGAAGTCACCACTCTAGTTAGCTATCTGGGAAGTCGCCTCTCTACTAAGCTATCTGGTAAGACCCCTCTCTGGAAGTTACCTATCTACTAAGCTATCTTGGAAGTCTCCTCTCGAATCTAATCCATCTGGGAAGTCACCTCTACTAAGCTACCTTGAACAGTTCCATGGTGTTATCACGTATTCCAAAAGATGATATCATGTACTGAAATGGACTGCATTATATCACCTAGGAATAGGTGATATCACCAATTTTCTTGAAAACTAACTGGCTATAGCTTTATCAGATCAAGTGGTTCCAACGTTGTTTGAGCGGCGAATTTTACGCAGAACAGATGGTGAAATATGGTCGTTTGTGTAAAGCGGTTTTGTGATTTAAAGTAATTTCTACCCTTTTAATAACGAATTAAATGAAAACGATAGGTGCACCTTGAGCGCAAGTGTCTCCGTTGTTAGCAGGTGTCCATTTAGCTAAGATTTGTGCCGTTTATTCAAAGACTTACGTACATTCCGGCGGGGGAAGGAAATTTGTCTGTTTTTGACAATATCGCATCATATTAAGTAGAGTGCATATCAAAATAAGTAATTATTAAAACACTTCTTGTAAAAGGGCTACCTCTTAAATCAAAACATGTGTATTTTCATAGAATTATTCGTCTTTGTTTCAGAAAAATAGACCTAAAACCTTACGCAGTTTCGAGTGGGTCGCTACGCAACGCAGTCCACTGGATATCGTTCTGTGTCTCACTTGCAAAGTCTTATACGTCATAAAAAGTCAAAAGAACCTCGCACATAATAACTTTAGAACGTTTTATATCATTTTTCTTATCCCGCCATCTCTAACATATTGCATTTTCACATTTTTATTTTCCCTTAACATTAGGCATTTTTGCGGACATTGTAAAACAAAACAATTTAAAGCAAAAATGAATATCGGAATAAAATCTAAATATTAGTTGGTAAAAAAAGTTAACGGATGTAACTCCAACACGTATGGTACTGAACAGCGTACCAAAACAATCACATGCGGGTTAACTTTTTAAACCAGTATAGTTACATTTCGTTCATTTTTACTCCCTTAAAACAATGCATTGCTATTTCATGGCTGCTGTATTGTGCATTCAGGCTGAAACTGAAATTTAATTAAACGCCTATTTCTATACAATGGCATACTCAATGGCGTTGTAATTAATGATAATAATAACAGTAATAATAACGACAATAATAATAATAATAATAATAATAATAATAAAACAACCTTATTTAAACAAAATATGACTGCATCCTTCCCACTGAGGTTATTTTAGGCTGTATTGGTCAATTTTCTGTACATGTTTTCATTCAGATGCCTGATGAATCACAGAGAAACAAGAAGTGGAAAATGACGAGGAAAAAAAACAAGACTTTACTTGTCGTCCATGAAACAAAAACGTTGAAATAAGCATGTATGTTCGCCATTCAAAACTGAAAATAAACGGGCTAGCACGTATTGAGTGTACAATATCCTGTCTAGGTCACAAACAAGTAAATAGTTTTCCCTATATTCTATATAAAACTGACATTTTTTAAAGAGCTACCAAACATAGCTAGACCCATTTTCGAGAACAAATCCTTACCTCATTTTAAAGAGTTATGATAAAACTGATATAAAATGAAGAGAAAAGTAGGGGTCATGTATCTTCTAAGAGAGATTTCTCTTGTCACATTTGCTTACAGTAAAATCACATCAAAATCACACTGCTGTGACCTGGAAGTCCTACTCGTACTATAACGGAGTTTCACTTCACCAAATACAACCTCCTCTCCCATTTTTCCTATCAAAATGTCAAAAATACATCCACAATGACATTTAACCAGAAACTAGCTTTAATTTAGACCTCTGTTGCCATGCCAAGAGAAAAAACCTGTCCGCCATTACGCGACTAGACCAGATGGCTCCCATGTTGGTTCCTTTACTATAGTTAGACGTCTAAAGGCTAGGGTTAGGTTGACGATAACCATCTTTTAATTCCAAGAAACCAGAATTACTTGATCCCACTATATCATACGCAATTTTAATCAAACTCTTCTGCCTTCAGAGAATAATACGTTCTTGGAATGGTCTTCCCATGTGCATATTGTCAAACCAAAGTTTGATTTAACTCTCTGAGCGGCTGTCAACTGTTACTTTTTAATCTAATCGTAGCATTGGTAGTTCTGTTAACCTTGCACCTAATGGGCTTTTCATCTTTTTCGCAGACAAAGGACCTCTAATTCGCACTGGTTGTTGGGCAGTACACCGTAGATAGTATCTTTTATCTATAGTACATATCGATAGCCGCATAGACATGTCTACGATTAAGCTTAATACATAAGGAAAAAAAAAACATTCGTAAATAGAGTCGGGGTGGCTCTTATTGCCTCAGACAAACTTATCAATCACAAAATTTTGATTCCTGTATTTTTTAAATTTTTTTTTACTTACTTATGATTTACTCGAACACATGCATTTATTGACTAGGCCTTTAGTATGGTCCATGCGCAGCTGCTAGAAAGTAATGTGTACTGAACAAAACGATTAACCTGTCTTTTGCCAATATTATAAATACTTCTGAATGAACTTTTTTGACATCATACATACAGTTAAAATATATTTGATAACTTACAAAATTTCAAAATTATCAAATTATGCAAACATTTATTTCATTAATTTTACTGCCTTATCCCACTTTTATTAAAGTCACAGAAATACACATAAAAAGTTCAGTTATAACATTTATAAGAATATCGAGTTTTAAATATCATATTCTAGCATTATTGCTGTTTTGCCGTTTTCAGGTTAGTTTTTTACAAGAGAGTAAAGGTGTTTCTTGCATACCTGACTGGGATTTCCGGTATTTTCACGGTACTGGAATAATAATATCTGTCATGTTTTTACGAATTGGATAAAAATATCCATCCAGAGGGCAGCTGCCCATTGGGCGGTAACGAGGCTCGCCGAGTTACCGCCAATGCGCAAGTGGCCGAGGGGCGGATATTTTTATCCGATTCTTAAACACATGACTGGTATTTTCTTCTTGCATATCGTATACATATAAGCTTTTTATTCTGACAGATTATCTTTCTTGCATACCGTATCTTAGAAATAATAGAATAAATAAAGCAAATAGAAATAGCTCTCTTTCTTATAGGTAATAGAAAGAGTAGGGGTTCACGAGAATAATTAGGTTATTTCGAGAAGACGTAGCCTTCGAGAAATAACCTCATTATTCGAGTGGCCCCTACGCTTTCTGTTTTGTATCATGGTCCGCCAATATGAACAACGCATTCGGCTACTAATTTTGATTGACAAGTTAACATTCCATTTTAAGCATTGGTACTATCACGTGACAAGCGTACTCTAACTGAAATAGAGAACGGTTTCAGAAAGTTCAACATTTCCCTACAGTATTCAGTTTGTAGGCGGGACCTATGACATGTTCTCTTACTTAGTTAGAGTACAGCTTATAGCCACGCCTCTTCAGCTGAAGAATATTACAGATAGTAGTCAACAGTTATAATGACACTGCAGGTAAACCATGATACAATAGTAATTAACGTCCGTGAATAAAAGTGACGTCATGACGTTTAAGTGACGCACAATAACAAAATTCCACTTTAGTTTTATCGTTTGTAGCGCAACGATTTGCTCTTACCGTAAAATAACGTATATTGAACGGGAATATACTATAGGAACGGAGAAAAACTATTAAGGTACCTGATTTGTTTTCGTATTTTACATTAACGATATATAATCAGTGCATGTATTGTTAGTTCAGTGCATGAATTGTTAGTTGTCATTAACAGCACGAGAGTCATCTGGCATGGGGGTGCAAGACTTGTTTTGCTGGCATGGGTAAAATCACCCGAATCGCCAGTCCGGTCTGCAAGAAAACTCCATCTCACACCCGGGGATGTAAGATGGCTTTCATGCTGTAAATGACGTATTTAGAAGAAGCCACAAGAGGGCCTTGATAAACTTCATTCTTATATGTTCATTTGAACATTTTGATAACAGTAATGCTGGGCTTCATTTATTCGAGTAGTAATTACGTCATCAGGCATAATGTTCTCTTACCGCTCCGCGCGTCAACCGTTGATTATCGTAGAATATACAGAGCTTGAACGTCTTTGTTTAACTGGCAATCAAATCGAGCCATGTTAGAATTGTCTTTGAAACGTCATGACTGTTGATATCCCGCGCTTTGTTTAAAAACAAGAAAATAGTTGTTAAAAGAAGTCGTTCGTTTGGTTATGGAATGCAAGAAAGAGATTTTATCACTTGTTATAGGTGCAGATTGGAATATCCGACTCTTGGATAGCTGTTTAAGCTGTTACTCAGCATAGCCCTCGTTAAACAGTTACCCTTGAGCCGGATATTCCCAATTGCACCTACAACCAGTGAACGGATCTTATAGTTAACAGACAGATTATTGCGTTCACGCGCTGCAAACACACATTTGACGTATGTGCGTTTCATGGCAAAGCATAAACGTATTGCAGCCTCATAACGGATAATACAAAATTGGATGACGTCAACACGATAAAACAACAACGACATTCCGCGCATTTCACGAACATTCAACGATGCAGATGGACAGTATATTCATTTTCTAGCTTTTTTTCACGTTTTGTGCTACAATAGACTTAGCGCATGTTCATTTCGTGTTACATTCGTTACCCATACATAAATATCAAAGGAACTTTTTCGATAGTGTGCGACAACATTATCAACGACATACTAGAACTGTTCTAAGAGTACACTAAATTTCAAGAAAGTATTCGCAGTCATTTTTTTAGATACTGGTAAAATAACAAATGACGTGTTGTTCAGTATATATACATGTGTAACAAATCACATTCGACCTGCCAATCTGAAAAGAAAAAAATATGAATTTCTACTGACCTCACTCAATAGTGGTTATATCAAAAAATCCATCAGTTGGCATTCGCAAAAAGAGGTTAATCGGAACTGAAATGGTAAGTTTCAAAACAAATAAAGATTTAATGACTTACTTGAATACATGAACGACACTGTTAACAAAAGTAAAATTATGAAATTCATTTCCGAGATATCAGGAGCAAGTAGGCCTATTTCCAGCGACTGTTTCTGTGTTGCTAAGAGAAAATGACACATGGATATTTAGACTTGCTGATATCGATCATTGTTCGGATTTATTTGTAACTTAAGCCTATAGAAACTTTACTGCATCTACAGATATGCTATTGTTATATATGTTCAGAAAATGCAACATGTGTAGGCCTATATGAACAATAGGAATGTATGCAATGTATGTATTCTCCGTTTGAACAATGCAAATTGGATTTGAAGCAAAATCTTGTTCTAAGAAAGGTACAGTACGAACAAGTGGCAACTAACAAATAATAATGTAAAACAAGAAAGATAATAGAAGAAATAAAAGAATAATATCTGTCATGTGTTTACGAATCGGACAGTTTTTTTGTTGCATACCGTATTTCACAAAATATAGAATAATTAAAGCTAATAGAATCGCACTCTTTCCTGTAGTAGAGTATTTACACAAAGCGCGGGAAATTAACGTCCTTAAGCAGAAGTGACGTCATGACGTTTCAGTCACGCACAATAACAAAGTTCCCCTTTAGTTTTATCGTTTATAGCGTTACGGTATGTTCTTACCGTAAAATAACGTATTTTGAGTCGAAACTATCAAGGTACCTGATTTTTTCGTATGTTACATATTCAATGCATGAATCGCTAGTTGTCAATAACAGCATGAGAGTCATCTTGTAAGGGAAATGCCAAATGGGATTTGCCGGCATTAATCACCGGAAACGCCAGTCCGGTGTGCAAGAATAATGTTTAACAAGAAAGATGAATGTGAAAACTGATACTAAGAAAGTGAAACTACATAAATGAATAAAAGATATACGTTCGTACAATTGAGCTATGTTACACCTCAAAATGGTAGCAACGCATTTTGGTAGTCGCTACCAAAATTTGGCCGAGTTTTGGTAGCGACAAAGTGCGTTGCTAGGGTACATAATTATGATGTGTTAAGAATCATGGGGTGGAACGTATTTTGTTAGTTTTTTCCTACATAAGGGGCTGTGCTCATTTTTACATTACGCACAAAGGAGGGAATGTCTCCTAAAAAAATGGTGGGGGAGGGGGTTCGGAGTTCCCCTTCCCGAGATATAGTTTTCGTATAAAAACAACCAAAAAATGAAAATTCCTGAGCGCGTGAAAGCGGTCTCAAACGACGCTTCCTTTGCAATAACATTTTATTGTTTTGTTGTTTTAATGTGCTAGTCTTGTCGGGGGGATAGTCCACCGAGATTTTTTAAAGCACGAAGGTGCTGAATTCTATAAATTGAAGGACATATGTGAGGATGGCACGTGGGTCCTCCACCTAGTTATTTTTTAAACATCACACTTAAACATAAATGGTGAAATATGTGCGTGTTTTAGGAGTCTTAGATAAATATTTCCGGCAAAAAAGCTTTTTTTCTCTTTAAAGGCGAGGGGTTTAGAGAGCCTGCCACAGATATCTTTGAAACACAACGTAAAAAAATGGTAAAAATGTGGGCGTTAGGCTTACTCGAACAATTTTGAAAAAACTAAATTCTCCGTCGTTAGATTTAGATATTTAGTTTGGTGTATACATGCGAGTGGCATTTCGGGGTCCTCCTCGGACAACGCATGGAAATGGTGGGTTCTGTGTGTTTAGATGGGTAAGAAATATATCATTTACTCAGAAATGAAGCTTCCTCCGCAATAAGGTATACAATGTCATGTATCTTAAGTATAGGTTAGTGTTTATTAATGTGTATTTACAAAGTTTAATCAGTTACAAACGGCGCAGCCGCGAGGCTGATTAAGTTTTGTAAGTGTACATTAATAAACACTAACCTATTTAGTGTTTGAAAATATGTTTTGTTTCTGGATGACGTCAGAGCGAATAAAATCAATAACTCACCTTTTGTCCCTTCTACAATGTATACATATGACTAACCTGATTAATAAACGACTGCAAGTTTTACTAAAATAAATTTCCCGAAAATTTGAAAAGTACTGCAATGCCGTTGGACAAAGAATAATTTCAAACACTAAACATAGGGTAAAATGGGGTAACTGGGACAATGGGGAAACTGGGACACTTTACACTTTTCAGTAAATTGGGGTAAATATTGGTTACGTTCCCTAAATAAGATCATATGTTGAAAAAGAACATTCAGTGTTAAAGCCTATTATGACAAAACTTTTCTGCCGATAGATTGGAAAATATTTTAAGAATCGATTTCCTTAGACATATGTTGAGAATATTACTAATTAAATAAAAATAAGAAAACATAAAATTACACGCTGTAAATAATTATGCCTACTTTTTTCAGATGGTGCATTAAAATATTCTCGTTATGTTCCTGTCTAGTGAAACGCACAGTGGAAATAGTCGTCTGACTTTCTAGATATATTTGCTTATATGTGGTCGGTATATCAATAAGATCTTAAAGATATTTAATTTCGGTACCGTAACGGCTTGATCCTAAATGTGACGTCAATTTTGACGCAAGAAACTGGTTCTCCGATACATCTTATATCCCATTTAACTTGTTTGAAATATTGAAGCATATTATGTACC
Source organism: Mercenaria mercenaria (assembly GCF_021730395.1). NCBI lineage: Eukaryota > Metazoa > Mollusca > Bivalvia > Venerida > Veneridae > Mercenaria > Mercenaria mercenaria. The sequence goes on along the minus strand of NC_069362.1, from coordinate 12,444,356 downwards.
ATTGCAAATCAAGGACATGGCATTATTTTTTTACAATTCTATAAAAATGTATAATGATTTTGTTTTATTGACTTTCATTTTGAATAATAAAGTGGCCTGTCATGAACCGTTGCGTTGACGTCAGACAACAACGTTATAAAACAGGTGCTTGTTTGTGAAATATGGCATGTCCAAAATATTTATATTGGTACGTAATCATGGATACCTTCAGTTATGGGAAGAGTTGCAAAGCTGTAGGTATCACATTACTATTTCATACAATGAGATTTGTTTTTGAGAAATTACAACATACTTTATTTTTGAACGTTCCTTTTCAAAAGTGTCCCACTTACCCTAATGTATTGGGGCAAGTGGGACACTGTCGTTAAGAACAAAATTCTCCATGATTTTATTTTTGAACAAACTGGATGCTGGAAGAAAATGGGGATATGCTCCAATGGACAGTACATAAAATGTTGTACATAACTGGACATAACCACTATAAATTGTCAACTTTTAATCTTTTTCCACAAATGAAATGAAAATAGGAAAGAAAGTCTAGTAATGACGAAACTCTGATATTTTGTAAGTATACCACTATTTCACAGGCGTGGTCATAATATATATTAGCTTAACTCTGGTGCAACTACTGAATTTTCTACCCGATACCAAGTTTAGATGATCTAAGTCACTTTTTAGTCACATACGTTTATTTAAAGGGAGATCGTACCGTGAACCCCTCCCACTCATTCCGCGTAAAATCTGGTGAGTTTAGAATTTTTGATAGTCTAATAGGCTAATACTGATTTTCTATCATGTTTAAAGAAACTGTCGGCAAATCTTTATTAATAAGTAGTATTTATACTAGGTGAAGCGCAGGAACCAACTGACAGTCAAGCCAACATATTAGTTCTTTTAGTTAATTACTCCTTTAAAAGATGACGTTGTGTCAAATATTCAGGCTAAAGCAAACACCAAATATTGGCCAGACAACACATTTTAGGTACAGTTGCCAATAGTTTCCGAGAGCGTATGCCCATGTGTCCCTCTAGATCTCCTTAACCCTGCCTTCATTCCCCTCACATTTCATCCCCTCCTCCCCGAGTCTTCCTGTATGCAAAAATCTAGTTAATGTCCTTATTTCTTTGTGAAAAAGACACACATTTTAATTGTCCCGTTAATATTTGATAAAATCTATGTTTTAAGACTGTTTAAAATTTTGATCAGTTTCAAGTGTAAAAATCACATATATAAGTACATAATGGATTATGTCAAGTGTATGTTTAATTCATATATAGTTATTTACACTTACAACATTTTTCTATTTTAAACGATTTATATAATAAGCATATATGGAAACAAATAATGACATAATTTAGGTAAAACTTGGACATATTGATTCTTTATGCATCCTTGTTTTGCAAAACAGTCATAAATTGTAATTAATACTGAGCTGTATTTTCAGTTTAGAATTCGTTTTTGATCTGTGGACATGAATGGTTTCATTTGTCATAAATGCGACTGTAACATACATAAATTCTAATAAAACTAAAATGTCCCAAGTTACCCCAACTGGGTGGGGTAACTTGGGACACTTGACCAATGTTTAATTAATTTATAGTTAATCACAGGTTATCAGGTATTTGTAAAAGTTTATATTCGTCATATATTATATAGGTTGCGCATACTGAAATATCAATAAATCAAGTACATATTTTGTCTTACTAACATATTACTCAACAGTGTTTCTTTAAGTGTCCCAGTTACCCCATTTTACCCTACATATATAAATGCGAATGATTTTCTCTAATATTTATCGCAGATTTTGACTTTTTTCTTCATTTGTGTACGACGTATTATCAGAACATCTGCGGGCGGTCGACTCCAAAAGCTGTTCGCTATCTAACTTAAGCAATTCTTATCCAGTGTTCACCAAACTTGGTTAGAATGTTAACATCTCGGGCAAGTTCGATAATCAGCCGGATCGTTCCAGTAGTTCTGGATGTACGCCCCTTTAATTGCTCAAAATTTCGAGTATTGACAGCGTCTGCTCTTTAACTTTAGCAGTTCTTATCCAATACCCACCAAACTTGGTCAGTATGCTGATTTGCATTATATCTCGGCCAAGATCGATAACCAGTCAGATCATCTCAGTAGCTCTGTAACTTTATACATTGTTTCGTTTCTATTTTCCGTCACCAATAGTATAACTTCTAACTGACAGAGCTAACTAATTTCAGTCTAACACATATAAACCATTTTGCATTTCATAATTGTCTGCCTCCTTCTTTTCTTCACAGGCTGTGCGCAGCTCAAGGCCTATGCCTTGGCCGGCTATCAAGCCACCACGTGGTTGCTTTCTTTTTTGTCTAGACCCTTTCAATTTAGCCCGGCAAAACACAATTTGTCTCCATATTTATACAGCTTGGTCAAAAACATCGATGTAGCACATTTCAGACTAGATCAAACAAAGTCTTCTATTACTGTAGAAACACATATTTCACCCGGGTCAGAATTTCGCGAATTTGAAATTTTGTGTATGTTCGCGAGGTTTAATATTCGCGAAATTGTAAATTTGGTATCCTTCTTGAATTTGAATTATAATAATGGTGAATATTTACGCGAGGATTAATTTTCGTGAGATGTATGTCCTCACGAATATAGCGAAAATTAAACTCTCGCGAAAATTTCTGCTTTTACAGTATTTTGCTGAATTGCGTTCGAAAGGATTTACTTATCGCTTTATTGTTGAATGTTTTCTAGAAAATACTACAACCAGGGCCCAGTTGTTCGAAACTTTTAACCGTCGATTAAGCTAACGGTTGATTAACTTTTAGGGTTATTTTTCGACATTTCAGAAGACTTAGAAAAACAAATGTATGAGGTAAGAATTATGAACACTGAAAAATCTTTACAATGAAATCAAAATATCAGTCTAGTGTTTCCCATCAAGTCTAGTATTTTGAATCAAAATTTAACCGGCGGTTAGTTTAACAGCCGATAAAAGTTTCGAACAACCGGGCCCAGATAATAATTTTACGCTGGAGATATCTTTGATACTTTATAATTTTGTCGATATTTGTTACGAAACTCAAAGTAACCATTAACTGTTTGCAATATAATATTATTCCAACTATCGTATAAAACGCCATTGTCACCCACATGACTGACCATACTGATCTCTTCTTCTTTAAATATACTTTCTGAGTACTGTTGGCAATAACAAGCAGGTTATTTTCATTCTTTACTGCCCACCTCCGTTCTACAGGCTGAATGTTGTCTCATTTTACCAAATCCTGTTTCTTCTTCCGCAGTATACTCGTGCAAACAAATTCTGTACATGTGAGTCAGTAGGTGCTTGCCATATATCATTCTTGGTACATTTTATGATGCTCTATAAAGACTATTGTGTGTCGTGTTGAACTACAGGGCCATCACTTTTTATTCAATCTTTAAGGGACATTCTATCGCCAAAATGTCGATTTTAACATTTTTATTGCTATTTTATATCGAAGAGTTGCACTTTTTTTTGAGCACCCATTCGCCCCCTCCCCCCACCCCTTTTGAATGAGTAAGCTCTTTTTAAAGTATGTATCTTGATTATTGAATACTAACATCTATCTGTAAATCCTGATGAAAGATAATAAGGTATGTTTTTACAAAATCGCTGCTTCTACACGCACGCAATGTTCTGCCTAGAAATGCAACCGAACGTTACCTAAATAAGATATCTTCTTCTTGCGAACAATAAACTTTCAAAACAAGTTTAGCAAAAGCCTCGTTATGTCGATCAATTTAGGCAGTTTATATTTTAAAAATTTTCCCAGTAGCAATCCTCATTTTATTATTAATTTTCTATAAAAACGATTTTTTCCAAACATATTCTACTGTTAATATTGACTTTTATCTATTGCCATTATTGCTAATTTATTGCTAGTATTATAATATCTTTATAAGATGTACCTGAATTATGAAACTTGTCAAAATAAGAACAGGCAGGAACGTATGAATATATGCTTGCATTCGTATACAGCTCCTCTATCGCTACATATAATAGCTCTCAATAACAATAAACATACCAATAAAACTCCTCATGGTACAATAATGGTCAGTCTCCAGACAGAGCCGTATACGGTATGACATATTGTAACAAAAGGCACAACATGCAAGCCACAGAAATGGTAGTGTAAAATACCTAAAGAACTATATACGCGTGTCAAAGGCCAGATCAACAAGGGAAATACCCTAAAGGGTCCAGATAAAACAGGGTAGTAGACAAACACCAAAGCTCAGTCAAAGTTTATGAAATGGATATCATGGAGTCCACCTTTTATCCTGTTACACACAATAATAAATGGTGGCGCAGTGCCAAATGCTAAAGAGGTTGAGCACCGATGGTGAAACAATACTGGATCTATGTTTAGCGCCTTAATCAGTTTTCGAAAACTACTTATCAGGCAAGACAAAAACAACAAGGTGTTGATAAAACAACTATTTATTATTAGTTTCTATATCTGTAACATCTTTCTTGACATAAACGAAGGCATTTAACAACAAGACAAAAATAAAAACTACTTCTAAACAAAACAACAAATATTAACAAGGTAAATACACTTTTTTCAGATTTTCCTACTATGCGCCTTTCCCTAACACTTTCTTACTGATAGCCTATACACCCATGAAAACTCAATATATATAAATGGATGTATAGCTAACTAGTATCCGAGCGTAGTGCGTAAAGAAAGTGTTCTTGTATATGATTTACTTCCTTTATGTCCAGTTTATTTAGATCTAATGTAGATGAAATTCCAGATATCTGTATACCATAATGTACCCCTGCACAATGTGCAAGAAGCAGCCAATGGAAAAACGTGAATAAGTTCCGCATTGCTGTCACTTTACGACTGGACTTCTATTAAGGAAACGCTGGCAGAAACTGATAGGAATTTCTGTTAAATTTAGACATCTGCACTCGTATTACACTATAGTTTGATTTTCACGAGAGAGGTCCATTTATAGACTCGTCTGCTGATTAGGGAAATCAGAATGATTTACCTTGCCTTATTTAGGTAAGAACATCTTATCATACTGAATAACACTACCTTAATAACGGACCGTTCCAAAATTAAAGTACAAAAACATCGCTGACCTCAAAACCGAATTATATGTATGTTTATACTGTCATGACTAATGTTTAATGAAATTTGTTTCTATTATATACCTGGGCGCAATGCTTTTTGCGAAATTGCTTTTTGCAAAATGCGAAATGCTTATTGCTAAATGTTTTATGAGAAATGCTTTTTGCTTGTACATAGATGGTCATACAACATACAGTACTTGTATAGTATACTCAACAAATTCCTAATTGTAGTTTAATATAATGCAAATAATAATTTATTTACACGAAATTTTACATATCTTTATTTGTTTGAAATAAAACATTGGCTAGTTGCAATGAAGTTTGCATTCTTATTAAACAAAGACTGTTCAACAAATAATTCATTACCGATCACTTCAGTTGGTTTATTAATTTATTAATGTAAAGATATTTTTATAAACATTATTTCAGAAACAAAAAGAAAAAATTAGACAATCCTAAAAACTGGTTTTCGTCATTGGGCATTTCACATTACAAGTATACTGTATAAGTCTCTATGTACAAGTACAAGCAAAAAGCATTTCGCAAAAAGCATTTCGTAAAAAGCATTTAGCAAAAATCATTGCGCCCAGGCTTTCCATAATTATAGCCAGTTATATAGCCAATTGTATTCTGTTTGTTCATCTTCAATATAAGTTAGTAATTTTTCTCCGAAGTTCAGAGAAATTCTCTAGTTCCCAGTAGCGCCATGCATGTAACTTAACTTGATTTGATGAACAACAGTTCATATTCACAGCCAGACAATGTGCTATTGATACGGTCAATGGTATAATTAATAAGAAAGCACTGCATGGCTATACTATTTGAAGAAAGTCTGACCATATATTTTATAATTCAATTAATTACCTGTGACCAGAACAACACATCCGAAATTTAAAAATTTGAAAGTTTGAATAAATGATACACATTATTACTAAAAGTAGATATATAATTATGCTCCAGACTCTATGTGTACTTGTAATTTAATACGTTAAATCAAATATAAAATAAATAACAGCATCAAAGTAGATCTGAATTGTTCGTTTTTATTCGTTGTGAAAACAGCTGACTAAAAGTATAAAGTTACTGTAAAATGAAATATAAAAATGGTTTTGTGGAAAAAGACTTTAACAACAACATTAATCATTACGTTAAATAAATATAACATTGCTGTTTTCTCTTGTATTGCTATACAAGGACATCGATATACAAGAAAACGATATAACATCACACCATACATTTTAATTATAATTATTTTTTATCATAATTATGGATAATTTGAACAAATAATTTTCATGTAACATCATAAAAAACAGACATGAAATGACACTGATTTAGTGAAATCATTGTAAAATAAATAGATAAAATACTTGTAAACATAGAGCTGTATGGTGCTCACAGTTCAAAATCTTTGTAAAGGTATACAGTTTTTCAAGAAATCCGCAAGTTCTATTTACAATTAGCATGTTTCTAGTTTCATGATTATCTCCCTTTTCCCAGGTGGAAACTGCAAACGATGGTTTCGTCATACAGCTAATGGAATCGGATGTAATGAAATGACGAAAAAGTTCTGTCGCATATCTTTTTTTTAAGAAATGGTACAAGCATTATAAACTTTACTTGTCGTTATTACAAAATGAAAGATAGACATGACATTAATACAAAACCAGTTTAATAGAAGAATATACATGCATTTTCAAATGAATGTATCAATTTTGAAATAAAAATGATCTTTAAAAAATCTAAATATGCTCTTATATGTGTTAAACAAACCTTAAAAAATCAATTTGTAGCATTATAAAAAAGTGCTTTTAGTTTTTAGTATACCATATCCATCTATAAAGTAATTCATATGAAAAGATTGTCCAGGAGAAGTTATTCTAGTGTCATACTCAAGTTTTAAATATACTATTCCTATAACATCAATCTGAATAACTCACGTTTTATGGATACTAAGCAGTTATTACTTATACATGTACTTAATTTTCTTTACTTTGAGTTTTGGTATTGATTATCAATAGATCCTTTTCGAAGAGTTATTTGCTATATAAAATCAATGAAGTTCGTGCCCCCTATAATTCTGGATGATAACAACATTGGGTTACCGATATATGATACATATCATTCGTATGACCACGCGTTAAAATATGTTAGTCCTTTTAAATGTAAAGTTTGCAACGAACAATTCTAATTCGAATAAAACATGCATATTTTCATTAAAACACGATAAAAAAGAATGGTGTTACACTTAATTCACACGCTATGTATCGACGATTAGACACACAGAATAACACACTGACATCGCCTAATCGCATCTAACTAATTATTTTTTTAACGATTATGAACGTTTTAGTTTGGATTCGACAGCATGTATACGCATAACAAGAACGTCAGTTGCACTCACAGTGATTATAAAATCGAAAATGCAACATATATAAAACAAGAACACAAACAATACCAATAAAAAGCTTACGACATAAGGAAAGAATCCATTAAATAATAACACATCCTATTTACAGAGTATATTAGATATATATAGTCATATGATATGGTACAAATTGTTGATCACCTTCCTTCTTGGCAATATTTTGCGAATAACGTTCATGATTTACTTCACATTATTGATGTACTCTCTTCGGTAACTCTCGTTGATTTCTGTAATGTATTAATCAATATAAGGGTGCACTTTTCTAACAATTTCTTTGCAAGGAGGAAAAAAGTAGGACATATCCTCTGGACATTTCGAGTAAGAATCTATATTTAATAATTTGGTTTAGTTTATACTAATTTGTTGTAACTCGATTGTAATGAAAGCTATCAGCTTCCTTGAATATTTGTCGAGTCGATTTCATGAAAAACAATCGGTACTACCTCAACCCATGACCTTCGGATAGAGCGGCCGATCCTTTAACCATTAGGCTACTACTGTTAAACAGAAAATATTTCACTTTTCATCGGATATTTTATGAAATGAACATAAAGTTACTGGTTTGAAGAGAGAGAAAGAGATTAAAATATTTTATTGAATACCGTGCTGGTTGTGAAAGACTTGTTCAGGTCATAGCTTCGTAGTGACTGCCATTTAGACCGTTGCTTCCTGAACGCCACCTGGATCTAAATTATTTTACAAGCCAGGAGTACAAAATGTATACGATAAATTAATTTTAAAGATTATTCATCATAGTCACTAATGCTGTGTAAATGCTTTATGTGAAAAGTTGCAATCTTAAAATGACGCAGTGTGTTACAAAGAAGACTAAGAGTCAATATCATGCAACAAATTCAAAGTTTGTACATCACGATTACTGCGTCAAACATTTATAGCGGCGCGCTGAAAATTAATACAATCAAAACAGGCAAAATGTGGTTAATGAGAACGAGCATGTTGCTTTAACATCGAATTTATACATCTGCTCTTGAATAAAATCATTGTCGTCCAGATGCGTATTTACTTATCACTCAGGCCGTGCCTTCGTGAAATAATTCCTTCGCATCTAAACGCCAAAACAATGATTTGTTTTTCATTTCTCGACAGAGTACTGTTTGAGATATCTTATCTCCTAACCATAAAACTTTCAAAAAACTCTTTTGAAGTGAATGTTTGAATATCAATGATATCTTGTTTGTTTTACTCTTATGGCAAAACATATTTTTCAAATTGAAAATGTTTGTTCAATAAAAAAACCTTGAAAAATTGTCTCACGTAAATTTTTACATAAAAAGCAAACAATAATTGTAAAATAAATTATAACTTTGTATGATTAAAATAATCAGAGTTTTTTTTATCAAAAGCTCTAAATTGATATCCAAAAATGGAAATTCGCTGAAAATTGCTGAAACATAATATAATAAATATAAACCATTATATAACAAATAGGTTTATTGTTCATTTTGTTACTACCCACCTTTTTGTTCATGACACAGTGAAACACGAAGATGAGTACTCCCTGTAAAAAGAGATATATAATTACATATCATTATGTAGGCACAGGCATGTCGAACAACAGTATTTTCGTACCAACAGTAAGGACTAAGAGTGCCAAAAACAAATTAGTTATTATTTAATACTAATACATATTTAAGCAGTACAAGCATTTAGAGCAACCTGGAAAACTGATAAGTGTCGCAGCAATGGCGGTATAAATGAAATTTCTATGATATCCTTCGACTTTCGACTCAGTGTTTTCTGGCATATGGGATCCCGAAGCACATTCAGTTTAACATTGATAGAATTCTGCTTAAGCTGATCTAGGGGGCGTGAGGGGTGTTGCTTATTTCATTACCTCTCATGAACAGACTCAATCAAATCGAGTCTGTTATTATGTTGCTTGGATGCGTTTTATGCTTCCGAATGATCTTTTCACGCATTGTATCAACTATCAAAACAGCAGCGTGGCGGCTGTAAATGATCTCGTCTTACTTAGACTCAGTGCTGATATATTTACTGGTCCTCTGGCATTATGGAGAACATTCAGTTTCACTTTAATAGTATTCAGCTTAAAAAACAAAGACAAATATCAAACAGGGAATGCCACGTACCAAAAACAGCCGGTGCTAGATGGCGTTAGGAGTGTTGCACATTTCATAACCTCTCATGCACAAACTCAAACTCTGCTATTATGTTGCTAGGTTGCATTCTCTGCTTCCGAAAGATCTTTTCACAGATTTTATTTTCTAACAGAAAACTGAGCCGAAAAGGTGTAATACCTGTATACTGTTAAACAAGGCGAAGAGATACTGGAAGACCACTGTATCCTCGTTGACAGAGAAGATCCCCAAAACCCATGTAAGACCCATGATTGGCATAAGAATTACAATGCTCCGTACGCCAGCCCTGTAGTAATACATTAAATTTAGAAGTTAGAAAAGCTTCTTATCAATATCAAATAAGATTAATATTTTGTGTATCAAAAGTATTTTATGCATACGAAGTGCTATTCAACAGATTTGGCTTCTAGTAATTAACGGATGTATTACGTCAAGCCTCCGATAGAAATGTACAGATTCTGTCAGTAAACAGTCATTCAACTAACGTATCACCTCAGCTTTTGAATTAAAAATGAAGTACTTACATTGCTTTCTCTTTGTCTGACTTTCTTGAAAGTGCGGCAGTGCTAAACATTGCTCTGATCACCAAAGTAATGATTGTCAAATTTATCTGCAATGGTTTCAGTTTTATTTTGGTATAGACATACTAATGAATTTGTTATTAAAGACTACTCTATTTAATTTTAGTTCAATTTCTCTTAGAAAAATGTCTTAATAATCAGTAAATGATCAGTTACTGACCAATAATCTAACTAAATCTTATTCAATGTCACACTACATGCTTAACAAATCCTCTAACGCAACACTTGATATTTTACCACTGTCAGAAAAAAACGTTACACAATATCAATTATTTAGCATACCTATTATTACTGATGCCGTTTTGAGGTTTCAACAAAGTCGATAACGCTGTCATATCATTTCATTCTTTTAACGACCTTAACATTTTGTCTTAAAGTCACAGAAATGCATAAATGTATCAAGAATAAAGTTTAGATTTTGCCAGTTCAGTGAGCACTTTCCTGCAAAATGTCAACCAATAGACCCAATCAAATTTGCTCGAAAGAGTAATCCTACACACTTTTATGTATTTTGTAAAACTGGGATTGTATTGTAAAATGAAGAAAATTATTTGATGAAATATTTCGATTCTGTTGAAATTTCGAAATGTGATTTTCAATATATCGGTCTAATAGTATGTGTAAATCAAACAAGTAGAAAGTGTTTAATCATTCTAAAATTTAAAGGTATTGGTAAATACGAAGTGCTAAGTCAGAAAACTTATAAGTGTATATATTTCATGATCAATTATAACGCATCATATCTAATTACGTTGTAAAATAAAAGAACGTGGAAAACCACAGGTCGCCCAACACGACATAACGAAAGTTTGATTCCGCCTGTTCATGGACGGTAGTGGAAATGCAAGCTACCGTCAATGCCTCTAGTTCCGGGTTGAGCAGAACTCAACACATGTAATAAGTACCAATCTGAGAATAAAATTTAGAGACATCCGCAGATGTATTCATACGTCGGTGCACATGGATCCTTCAATGTTGCACAGAGTGCAATTCAATGAAAAGCTGCGTATGGTCCCCAGATAAAGAAGTGGCTTGTAAGTTGAAAGATCGATTGTGACTAAAGTAGGTTATTTCAATCATTCCACAGCGAATTTAAGCTAAAGACGAGATATGGTCGTGATAACAGACAGGTTCGAACTTTACACAGATGTGCCATTTAATATTGAAATTGAACATACCACAATGATTATGAGAACAGGAACAAGGAATGCCCAGATTAAGCCTGTCTTTGTTGACAACCAACACCTAAAACAAGCGTGATATCACATGTAATAAAAAAAACTGGAACGATACATCAGTTTTATAAATATATAACACTGTTGAGAGAAAACAAACTGATTACATTATTCTTATAAAGCATGTTTTATAAAACAAAAAATTTTCTCAATGGCAGTAAACGCAAATATGAACACTAATACCAGTGAATGCAATGCCGATACTTGCCGGCCACATTCTTTACCCAATACTGAACATGCGTTTGTTACGTCTTCGAGTTAAAGTGAAATTTGTATATTTGTCCTTTGATCTATCAGATTTTGAAGTAATATATGTAATTTGACCAGATATGATAAATATATACATAATTAGATGTTTGATTCACGAGACAAAAACCTACAAGTATATATGAAACGGGTTGATTTCTTAGTTCGATGGTGTCCATTGAGAAAGTTCTGAAAACCATTTTAAGTTTACGTGGAAAATTACATAAACTGGATACATGTCGTTTTCACTAATAAGTAACGTGAGTTTTGCGTGTCAAAACCGGAATGAAATAAAACATTTTACGATTTCTCATCTCCATAACCATCAAGCTCCACTGCTCCCATTGATATTGCCACAATGACGACCGGACATACTGAAATGTAAACGCTATGGCCTATAGCTCAGCGACTGTGTTATGTTTTTTTTATAAAAGAGCCAAACATTTGAGAGCATGATTAAAGTTGGGTATTAAAACATTGTGTACAAACAATAGCAATAAAAGAGTTTGAGAGCATGAATATATTTGAGTGGAGAAAGGTATCTTGTTGCAAATAAAAACCACAGACGTTATGCTTGTCATTATAATAAGTTTGTGTTTAATATACAGTTATGGCGCTTATTACAAACTGATTTCCTTCTTAATAAAAAAAGAATTCATATTATCGTACAAAGCCCGCCCGCTATAAGCTCAACTGGAAGAGCGCAGATCTATGGATCGCGGGGTCGTGAGTTCGATCCCCGGGCGAGACGTATGTTCTGCGTGACTAGTTGATAAATGACATTGCGAATATAGTAAAACTGATTAGGTTTACAGCCCACCGTTACGTAACTGAAATAGTGTTGAACCGGAAGCAAACAACACAAAACTAACAAATTACCGTATGATGCAATTAGAAGAGGCATGCCAGGTTTGCGTGTACTGAAGGGGTAGAGAACTGTGTTAGCTAACAACAAGCCTTCACTGAGCATGATGAAAAACACCACCAGGTAAACTAGATGGAGAAGCACTGCCATTGCGGTACATGCACTCTGTTTACAAATAATATTACAGTGTTATTGTCGGTCACAAGCTGCTTATTTCAAGTAAGAATTCTAAAAGCACACATGTATATTTGAAACAAAACCGGATTTAACATGAATAGCCCAAATTGAAGTTTGGTGAACGAATCTGACCACGGCGAGATTCTGGCCATTTGCGATAGTAACAATTATTTCGAAAAAATATCAGAAATTTGGAATTGTCATTAAAATTGACATAACTATAAGTGAAACGTCACTATGCAATGATGTAATCAATACTACAGACACCGACTTGCTTACCTTTATATACAATTTAGATATTTCGAAACGTATTAAATGACAGCTGAAACGTCATTATTTAAGTCAAAGACGCTATTTTGCTCATGTTTAAATGTATGTTTTATATAGCTGAATATCGAACCTTACTATGAATAAAAATTTCTGTTTTCCATATAACGGTTACTATAATATCCTGTTATCTCATATTCACGAATCATTAGAATAATATAAAGACACTTTAGAGAACTTCCGAAAACTTGTACATTTTTGCGGTCCATATAGAAAACGATGCAAATCAACTAAACACAAAAATGGTCTGATTAAAACTGCATTATATAATCTTACTGACCTGATTGTCGGTCTGACTGACACCGGCTAGAAACAACAGGTAAGCCACAAATAATGCACAAGACAGATTTATGTTGATGATCGATTTTTCGGATTTGACGGCTCTAAATACAATAACAACAAAAAGTCAGTAACAAAAAGTTTTTTTCCAAACTTTTACCCTACTGATATTAATACGCTAGTATCAAATAAAACACACACAGACGATACTGAGGAATAATTTCTGTAAACCAATGTATAGCGGTTAGGTACTGTATAACACAGTATATCCAGACATGTCCAAACACTTTCAGATGTTGAGACTACGTTAATTCAAAGTGAAGGTTAAAAATAAGATTTGAGCCGTGCCATGAGAAAACCAACATAGTGGGTATGCGACCAGCATGGATCCAGACCAGCCTGCGCATCCGCGCAGTCTGGTCAGGCTCCATGCTGTTCGCTTTTAAAGCCTATTGGAATTGGAGAAACTGTTAGCGAACAGCATGGAGCCTGACCAGACTGCGCGGATGCGCAGGCTGGTCTGGATCCATGCTGGTCGCATACCCACTATGTTGGTTTTCCCATGGCATGGCTCATTTATGCATGTGAATTTCCAAGTAGATATTGATAATAAAGCAGAATTCTGAAAGTTCGAGATACTCACCTCCAGAAATAGCCGTAAATGGCGATAGTTAATAAAAGACATAACATAGACAGTATACATCCTATCATTGATATAGTACTCAATGCAACATGGTGGCCCTCACTCTGAATAAATATGATAATAATCAGTTTATTCATAGAATTTACGGCGAAAGAAAACATCCATTTGATTTAATTGAGCAAATACATACATATATTGCAAACATGAATTTTTGGATCTTAAAAAAAGCATATTATACACTATACAGATCAGCATTATTATGCTTTAGAAGTCACTGTTTTAAGTTATTGCTCATTACGAAGAGGAAAGAAAATTTATCAATAATTTTAAACATTCAATGTATAGAGTACGTTAATTCTAAAACAGTTACAAACCACAATTGACGATGGACTCATGAGAACTGCAAAATTAGTCAAATGATCACATTTGCAGACAACTATTTTCTTCTCTTTGTCAAACCGCTCAAGCCAGCATCCATACGATGACCAGCCACCTGCTGAGCTATATATGAAACACAACATTCTTTTGTGTATCAACAATATGAATATTCTGACAAAATTAACTAACTAAATAACAAAATGTAAGTTACAGATATGAACTTCATATTAAAATACCATTCTTACAAACAAATGAAAAGATAATGAAAGCTGAACTTACTACTGTTCGCAGTTCGCCTTTTCTTAAATCGATAGACTTGTACCTTTACGTCACAAAAGAAAGGATGCTGAAGCTATTTTTGGATCTCGTCTATACAGGTAACTCCGCCTTTCCGATACGAGTACAAAATACTGAATGAACTTGTTTATATCGGCTGCATCACCGAGAAATGATGATTTAAATACTCATAAATACTGTTGGAACGGGTGTTTAACCGGATTGTAACAGATGTACCAAATCTAATCTTCAATGAATCTTGCCACAATGCACACTACATTAAGGTAGCGTGGATGTGAAAAAAAAGACACCCTCTTATACATTACAGGCCTTTTTCTGCCTAAATTTCAGTACCTTTTGCTTCATAATTTTCTTTTAAATAATGTATCTCGTGTTTAGTTTTCACTTTAATTATAAAACGTGCCTGAATCGAGTTGTTGGATTCGCTCATCATTGATTGAAGGGCATAAGTTCGAATCCCGGAACCGACCATGACTCTTTAGTTGAAAAAAAGTCGGCAATTTCTTATGGAATATGTGAGTCTTAGTCTAACTAATTTGACGCGATTCTAGGAAACTGTTACGAGTTATTTTCTCCACTCGAAAGAAATTGTCATCGCTAGATTTGGGTTTAAATGCTGATTTTGTTGCGAATATGAGATAAATTCAAATAAAACTTACACGTATCAAAAGGTAGTCCAAATAATTGTACTCAAGAGTTGAATATCGTTTATTTTTTTTACTGGTCGATATCCCCTTTAGGTAGACAACGTAAAATATCAAAATGTAAAATCGGTCTTCCCGAGGTCTCATTATTTAGACTAATCGAAAGGGGGATTCAATTCTTCATCAATTTATGTAAAAGTTATCATAATTCCCCTTAACACGAGTAACGTTACACATAAAGTGCAAGTGATAAAACCAATAACTTTACATGACGGTGTGCTGTTATTTATCCTCAATTACTTTGGTCATTTTAGAGTGACTGTCACAAATATAAAACAAACTAAACATCGAATTATTTTGACTTATGCGAGTCTATATCTGGTTTTTTCCATGAACGAATGCAAGGCTTATCAACTGCATGTATGTAAATAACTGAAAAAGTGTTTAAACGACTTCAAATAAATAGTAGATAAATTCACATACACGTAAACCCCACCAAAAATAAAATAAAAAACTAGATCTCTAATGGAGATAGCTTTGCGATAGTTAAGCTACAGAAGACTCTGCAAAAGTTTGAATATCAAATAAATCAGTTTTCATGGATATGACAATTAGATCTACAAGTGTTACGTAGCTTGAAGGTTCAATGATACCTTTCTACAAAACCTTGTATACCTTGCGTGGTTGGAAATTTCGTCGATAATAATTGTCATAACAAAAAAAAAAAAAAAAAAAAAAAACGCTGTTTTCATTTGAACGTAGTTGAAATAGATGTATTCTATATTCTACTTATTAAAAAAAATTCCATTATCACCTTATTGCACTTTACAATGTATGTAAGTACGGCGATACTTCAAAGATAGAGTCAGAGCGCGCGCTTTGTGTACGTCAAGATAAAGAAAAAAAGTTTCACGACAAGGTGAATGAATAATTTACTGTGGATGAGCGGGGTTAACCTGTCAGGGTTACTCCAAAAATAGTTTCAGCTTCACAGTTTTTGTGACGTAAACGTGCAACTCTATCGATTTGAAAAAAGTTGAAGGGGCAATTTGATCTGCAAACAGTAGTATACTGTGCTAAGACTTTGTATTGTTAGGTTGCACGTCACACCGACACAATTTCAGGTCATAAGGCGGTTTTCAAGCTTTACATGGTTGAGGTTGCCCCTCAGTACATTATTGCATCACGGGGATTATAGGTCATGTGGCGACTTTCCAGCTTCTGATGATTGAGAAAGTCCACAGATGCTCCTCCGTGCAACATTTCATCACGGGCAGGCACTTGGGTAGAATCTCCGACCTTCCGTCAACCAGATGGATAACTTCCTCACATGAAGAGTTCAAAGCCTCGAGCGAGACTTGAACCCACAACTGTGAGGGGCAAGTGATTTTGGGCCAGCGACCTTAACCACCCGGCGGGCACGGAGGCCCGTAAGAAAAAGGTATAATAAACCCTATCTGAAAGTTTCAATGCGTGTTTCTTGCAGGAGTTAAAGGCCACATTGGTGAAAGCAAATCTCTATATTCCATAGCATTGCCCTCGAGGACAAATATATATCCTGGTTGCAACATTGGGTAGTCATGACAATTCAAAGAATAATTATTAAATGACACTTTATTTCATAACTCAGTGATAATAGCAGAATTCTGCAATACCTGTCGCTTTTACTCCAAAACGAGCATGATGGGTGCTCTAATAACCCCTGAAAAGTATAAACGTTTCTCATTAAGATGCTGAACAAACTATTAACCAAATACATATAATTAATAAGACAACATGTATCAGATATTATATTGATTTATAAATGTTTATCCGTGTTCAAAGAAATTATATTAATTTACATCGAGGGATGAATGCGAAAGAAATGTAAGTACATATAGATAAGGAAGCATTTAGACTTTATTCGCATTCAGACATCGATATGTTTACCCGTTTTCATAGACATATCAATATTGATTGATATGTTTACCCTTTTTCTAAGAAATGCTACTGATTTATATGTTTAACCGTTTTCATAGAAAAGAAGTAAGCTGTATTAAACTTCCAAATGTCCAAAAGTTACTTACACTGTACAACTGGAAAGTTATCTCCACTGGTTTAACTAATTTTCCTTCAACCTTTGGAAAATAGGAAAATGACATCACTGGTGCACTCAGCTTCTTGTCTTCGCTAGTGCTGATAACATGAAAAACCAAAAATGGATTTTGACTAAAATGGTTATATATAAATGTGCATATTTTAATTTCTATTCATCGGCAGTGAAAAACCACATTACACTAAATAACAAAACTCCTAAATTAATCTGGTTAAAGTTCAGGTAAAGATCAGTAACATGTTTACTGATTGTAATAAAAATGTCGATACTTAATGTGTTATAGGTTGTCTCAATACCATTTAATGGGTTCAATGAGCTTTTACTACGGTTGTTTCTGCATTAATTACGCGATTCAGTTACCTGTTGCCGACAGCTTTTGAGGGAAGAATCTGTGAAAGGTTTCTATACATGACACTACTGTATGACTGTGCAGACAAATCTGTAATTGATGCCTGAGAGGTGACTTGTTGAAGGGAAAATAAAAGGATGCATCTTTTTAAATGCTATGTAAGGTGGTATTCATTGACGTTATGTTAGTTATAAATTTTCATCATAAACATGATAATTTTCTTCCACGTCACTATCTTAAATCGGTTATAGTATTACTTGTTCATATTTCTGCTTAAGTCTATCATTATGAAAATTATTGTTATAAACTTATATTCTTGTTTGGGAATATACCAAATAATGTCACAGAAATCTTTGGAAAGCATGCTTACTGCCACCGCAACCAATTTGTACTTTATCTAACGTTTTCCCTGCCCAGGATGGAACATCCCCATCCTTTCTGTCTGGAAACTGTATTTCTTGACCATCGCAAGCGTCTGTTGATCCTACCTTTAGAACTGTAAGAAAATGATTTACACAGATCAACAAGAAAGTGTATTTCTTTCCTAGGCTTTGAAATAACAAAATTATTCGGCTCATTGTCTTGAAAACAAATCGTTTGAATACAGTTCACTTTATGTATGTGGAATTGTGTGGAAGTGTTAGACTTATTACGAAGCTTGATATCAAGCATGTTCTAATCGTTGTAAAATGTGGTTTAGTGTCAGTCAAATGAAGTACAAAATGTAATCTGTTTTCTTTATTTAATGCCATGGAACAGTTAGGTGCCCAAAACAAAAAGTACTTACAAAGATTAGTTTTTGCAACTTTTATTTCTCCTGTTGTTTTGCTTACATTAGCGATCTTCTCAGCGAAACGATCAAGATTTTCAAGAACAGTGTCTGCCCCAGAACCTGTCTAAATAACAATTAAAGATTCTCTTGATACAATGAGCAACACTTGATATGACCTCATTTAACCACGACCTCGTTTCCCACATTAACGTGTTCTAAAGTATATATGAAAAACTAAACTCAACATAAATTGCAAACTTCGCAAAGGAGAAAGCTTATAAAGGTTATGATAATATAAATGAACTCAGTTGCAGCTGATATAATTACGTTATTGAACAACTTCATATAGGCTTGCTAGAGAAAACAAGCAAATATGGAGATATTATGAAGAGGTCTGAAACCAGCTTTGTGTTCGCGATAGCAGAGAACAATCTACTTTACTATCATTTAAATTGTGATTCTATATGTATGAGTTTTTACCTCGTTCATCATGCTTGTCCATGTTGATGTTGTGTTTTCATCTAGTATGTTATTTGCAGTTTCTATAAAGGACTGGAAAAGTCAGTATTCGTTGTCAGTTGAAAGACACAAAAGTCACATCGAGATACATACAGAGAGAAGTTCAAGCCATTCGGCAATTAAATTGCTACAGTAACTCCTGTATTAATGTCAATTTGTAAGCTGCTGTAAAGAATAAAAACGCCGCCAATATTTGTTTTCGTTAGTTAAGTACTAGTTGAAGGGCACATCGAAAACAGAAGTTAGCCATTTTGATAGAAAACTTATAAATTTAATATATTTTAGTACTTTTTTATAATTTATTTTTCAATCTTCGAACATTTACAAATACGATGACATGAAAAAATATTTTTAACATTAGAAATGAACATATATTTAATGGTTATCAAATTAAACAACCATTTGTGTTACCTAGATGTCAATGTAGATTTTTAAAAAAGTAAATAGGAAAATTAGAAAAATTAAAGAGATGTATAATGTAAAAAAGCTGGATGTATGGGATGTTCAAATCGGTTCCAAATTCATATAAATATCAGCAGTTGCAATGGTTATTGCTGCTACAATCACGCAAAACATTTTGTATTCTGAATGCTTGATATAAGATTGTAGTACTTCAAACCTTTTCTAGTTTCTATATTATATAAAGAAATTGAATTCGTCAAACTTATAAAATGCTCTTGTTCTGTAATCATATAAATGTTCTATTCCCTTTTCGTACCAGTATTTGTAGAAAAATACGTTTTATTTTCAAGCTTTATGTATGTGTTTTTCCATATTACCTGTTTATATATACTTTTATTATTGTCTTGTGTATTTATATCTACCCAAGCCACAAATAAATCTTTCAAATAACATATAGTATCAATTTCTCTGTGTGAATTAATTGCATTTAAACATATATTCTCCTCCAACATTAGATAAGAATGTATTATAAAAAATCTTCAATTGTTCTTGGTTACTTTTATCTATTATCCTTCTGATCCAGCATTTATGAAGTAATCTAGGTTCATCATTTTAATTTCACCTATTCTGTTGTCCAATATAACAGTCTCTATTAATTTTATCTGGACAGGTTCATTATCCCACCGGAATTCAAACATCTGTGTTTTAAAATATTTCATTACTTCATTTGATGGATTTGGTTACGCTGTAAGAATGTAAATTAGTTTTGGAAAGGCTAATGATTTTATAACAGTTACTATTCCAAGTAATTTAAGTTTTCTATGTTCCCATTGTTTCAAACAGTTAGTAAAATTTTTTTTCTTAGGCATCAGGTTTAACGTTATGCTGTCTTTTTTGTTATGCGTAAGTACCATTCCTCATGCTGTAGTACTAAGATCGGGCACCCGGATGACAAACATATTATTATGGACTTAATAATATCGTAAACGTGGCTGCAATTATTAAAACGGTGTGTGCATGTTTGTGCATTTGTACCTTTATTATACATTACTATTATCACTTTCGTTAGCCTATTGTTCTTTATCATATAGTTTTATTAGGCCAAAACTATTGTTATATAACATATTCAAAACAAATATTATACTTGGAATTTGAAATATCACTGAAATAAATGATAAACATGTTTTCACTATACGTCCCTGTTATTCGTTTGTTTGTTTGTTTTGGGTTTAACGCCGTTTTTCACCTAACCAGTGTTCCTGGATTCTGTACCAGCACAAACCTGTTCTCCGCAAGTACCTGCCAACTTCCCCACATGAATCAGAGGTGGAGGACTAATGATTTCAGACACAATGTCGTTTATCAAATAGTCACGGAGAACATACGCCCAGCCCGAGGATCGAACTCACGACCCCGCGATCCGTAGACCAACGCTCTACCTTCTGAGCTAAGCGGGCGGACATCATGTGGAAATATATGAACAAGGAAGGCAACCCTTAAAGCAATTATCTCATCGTATATTTGTCACTCGGCAACACTTTAAGACCTAACTGGTAATTTCTATTCATGAAATACAGGTGAAGGACAAAACCCCAATGGATATCACGTAAATAAAGCAATAGAATATTAAAGTATTTATGCACAATTTAGGTAGCTAAATATAAACATTATCTATAAGGAAGTTTGTTCATATTTGGAGTCAAGTACAAATACAAAAGAAAAAAAATATCATACGGACAACTTACATCAGTGACACTTTTTACATTAACTGGGTTGACTTCAATAACTTCTGTAATTTTAGACATTACTTTGTTGACAGCTTCTAGGTCTCCAATCAATAAACTGTTATTGTTACCCGTAGCTGGAGATGTTACGTTAGCAAGGTCATCTAAAACATCACTCATGCTTGTGTTTTCATTCAGGACCTGTAGATTGTTTATGGTTTTAAATAGTAAACACATTAAGACTGCATTCATACCTCAACTACAGCTATTTTTTACGTTTGAAGATAATATCTGTTTGCGATAAAAATCTTAGTTTTATGTTTAGTTCGTTTATTTGAAAAGATACTGTTTAACTAATTCACTAAATAAATAAACGAATTGATTAAGTCTGTTTATTTTGATAAACAAAGTTAAATCAAATCACGAAATCAGTAAACTCAAAGAAGTAAGGCCCATCAAATTCACCATTAGTATACCATTTACAAACACCATAATTCGATTATCAATTTCAGACCATTTGCACACACATGCTAAAATTTGACGACTTTTAAACCAATAAAATGATTTTGCGCAAGTATAAACCATTGAAATGTTGTTTTTTTTTCTAGATAGCTTTGATAAACGTTATATGTACCTTTTCAAAAATCTCAGCAATAGCGGCACTTGTACAGTTGTACACTGGTTCTTGATAAACAGCATTTGTGTTGCAGAATCTTTTCACCTCACCTAATATGTAAATAATTAAATGGTTGCTTACTCCCCTGCTATCAGTGTATTAGAAATAGGAATTGGAGAGCATAGCGTAATTAATACAATGTTTTGTTATTTGGTAAAAATATTAATTTGAACGAAGTACTAGTAATTTAATTTTCATTGTGTTTAGTACACTGCAGAGCTAATAGGTATATTGTGTTTCACATTTAAGATTGTTCTTGTTTTCTTCACAAGGATAAAAATGCATATATTTTGGCAACTGATGCTATAATCAAATAATCACATGTATAATGACTTATCTACCTGTATAGCCGTCTGGACATGAACCAAATGTATATTTTCCCGGACTACCCCTTTTCCAAGCTTTGTTGAGGTGATCCACATCAGATGGGCATTCCTGAACTGAGATGCAAATGATTGTGAAATAAAATTGGTACATGAAAATTGAATCTTATCCTATGTTTTGAAATAACTATATGTTTAATAATTCGTTTTAAAAGCAAACACTATTCAAGGCCATTAGAATTCACGTTTATTTTTATATAATTGTTATTGCAAATAGGTATGTTGTTAATAAAGGTCAGGAACAAAACAGTTCGTTACATTTGATTTTCACGGTAAGTTTCGTGTGAAACAGAGGATTGTCCAGATCTGTTACATTTACAGTTATCGTGCAGGATGGAAATTGGTCCAAAATGTTTGACTTCAGAGCCAGTGAAGCTGGTGTGTTTACTGTGAAAGCTGAAAGACGAAACATATTTACTTTACAGATTAGCAATTAAAAGTTTGTTTAGCAACGCTTTGAACAGAAGCAAAAAAAAAAAAAAAAAAAAAAAAAAAAAAACTGGCCTGAACAAATTGTAGGCTTTACATACCGCAGATATTCTATATAAATGCTGCGAAAATCAATTACTGTAACATAAATAAACTGAAGGCGCATCATTCACATACTTCAAAAATAACTTATCAATGAAAACAAGTACCGTTACAGCTATCCTCTTCTATAGTGAAAGCAACGTTATTATAAACATAATCGTCATCTTTGCAGACAGTTTTCAGATTATAGACATCAGCACCAATACTTGTATCTCTAGGTATCTTTACAACTACTTCTTCCGGTCTACAGACAGGAGCGTTGTCATTGGCATCAATAATAGTCAAAGAGACGTGCGCTGTCGCTTGTAGACCTGGTTTGTCTTTTACCTAATTGTAGATTTGTCTAAACGTAAGCATTTTATAGTAATTAAAACATGAAAAACCAATTATATTTCTGAAAGGAAGCGGGACCATTTATTCTGTAAAGCACTGATTTAAACAATATTTATTGACATAATTACAGTTATTACAATATTACACATGCAGCTATAGGTTTTTAGACACTATCGTTGTAGACTATGTTTATTCTTACATGTATTTGCAGACACACATTCATTTCATCTACATAACTTTTTAAAGCCATGACATAAATATTACTTACACATTCAAATGTTTTATTTTCATAACAAAAAATAAAAGCTAAGCGTCGACTCTATGGAAAAACTGAGCACAGCAAAAACAGTCAGAGTCACACAGGACAATAAAATACATTCGAAGCCAGGAGAAGGATATGTAAAAGTACCTTTGACCTCGACTAAACAAAAATAATGTTAATGCAAGTTTATTCGACATTAATATGGCACAAGGGAACTTGGAAGGTCGGTAGTTTAACTTAGGTACCCATTTGATTTAGATGTAATGCCCGGGTGGACATCTTTGGTGTTCTTCCAACGTCATGAGCTGAAAAGTCTGAGAAGATTTTGTTCGTGTGACTTCAAAACAAGGGAGTGCAAATCATTTGTGCGGGTGGGTGATGCTTCTGGTTGTAGAATCAATAGTAAGACTTACCACAACAGTAAAATTTACTACATGTCCAACAATGGCACCCAGAGTCCCATGTCTGCAATAAATTTGTCGTTTTACGAAAATTTACAGTCGTTTCAAATAAAAATGGCAGACACACTTACATATATCTTTTCCACAAAATGTATAATATCTTTTACATGTAATATTCAGCATACAAATAAGCAGAAATTTAAGATTTTCTGTAAAACAATTTTAAGGGTTATAAGAGTATATTCTATCATTATGAAATAGAGGTTATCTTAAAAAATTTCCTTAATGACCTAAATAAGAATCATGAAAATGAAAGGTATACTTTTTACTTCTCTTGTATTTGTCTGCATCTAACGTTTCTTCAACAACAAGCTGAACTTTATTGTCAACAATTGGTCCTATTTTGATTTCTCCCGGTTTATCTGTGTAATTTTCAAAGAAGAGATATATCAGGCAACAAAGTTATGCTTCACTTTCGTGGAAGCAAACTATTCTGTATTGACTGGAGGTAAAATCTCATTTACTGTCTTCAACAGTCTGTGTGTTCGCAATGATAATTCGCCCCTTACTTTGATTCAGAAGTGTAATTACTTCTGGTTCTTCAGGGTCAAATGATCCATTTAATTTTTATTTATTATTAAGGTACACTTAAGCCGGTACTTAAGGAGGTGAGGGAAGTTGCAATATTGCAGTTACACGCAACTCTCATGAACAGACTCTATCAACCTAATACATAGTATTTTGCTTTGTTGCTATCTATGCTAACAAAGGATACACAAATAGATTATCACAGTTGAAATATCCTCCTGCAAAATATTTATCTAAAATGTTACATTTTATCCTCTTTTATACATATAATTATTATCTATAATAATTATTATCTATAATATTTACGTCGGAACTTCGTGCAATTTCAAATTGCTTTTTTGTTTAGATATTAATGTATTTGAAAAAAAACTACATTTGTGTTGACTTACAAATCTTAACTATAAAAACCAATGTTACCATCACTGTAAACACGGATGTCTCCTCGTATATCATCATCAGGATCATACACTGTAAATTCTCCAACTAAAGTCCCAATAGAAGTGTCTTCCGATAAACGGACAGACCAGTCAGGCGGAAATATAGTCGGCGGTGAGTTCACTGAAGAAAGCAGTGTGTGTAATATATATAATCTCTTAAGGAGTGTTTGGTAGATGCGAACATAAAATAACCTCCATCTGCTTGCTTAAACTGGAGGCTTTACATTCAAAGTTTAATTAAATGACAATACCATCCTGCAATTTATTTTGATAATAATTACAAATGCCTCTTTCTGAATCATTAGTCAACATGTAATATTTTCGATATTGTGACTTATATTTGTCTTATTTTCATTCTAGTTTAGTTACTGGTTCATAAGGCGTAAAAAAAAATTTGTTTGTTCCCGGTATCCCGACCTACCCTAAATTTTTGGCCCGACCCTAAATGTTTTTATGGCCTTGGAGAATAATTTTTTCAACTTTTTGACATCAAGTTGCCAAACTGCACTTTTTATGCTTTAAACATGGTCAGTGATGTTAAAAATCAACTTCCTGATGCTCTAAAGGCATAACCCCCTTATTTGTATTAATTTTTTGACACAAAAATAATTTCCGAAAAGTCTCCCTTAATAAAAAAAAATTTTTTCCGACCTACCTACCCTAATTTGTTTGAGCATGTTACCGGAAACAAAGAATGTTTTTTTTAGGCCTAAACAGTCATTTATGATCCTATGTTTATGCAACGCTGTTCTCAACCTCCATTGGTCGTATCACACTCATTTACATCACTGCATGGAAACCTGCTTAACTTGGTTTTCTATATATAATGCAGCAGTGACTCCGAAATGAGTGATAGACGATGATATTCATAATATTTGTATATCTCATTTCATTTTACGATTTAAACACTTTTTACAAAAAATGTTTCATGATATAAACCAGTATACAAAAATGTATATAATCATCAAAAGTATTATTGTAATTTTGGAAAATGCATTTTATACTCTATTGCTAACTTATATAGAATTATTTATAACTAATTTAAAATTTGAAAACAAAATCTTCAACCATTTTCATGAATAAATATTACAATGTGTATATGTTTTAAGCTGCAAAATACTAACCCAATATTGCAGATACAAATTGACCATCGTAAAGTAATAATGTCCAGTCGTAGAAACCCAGGATGCCGCGAATCAAACTGCGTCGTATCGAAAGTTTGTTTTCAGCATCATAAACAATTGTGTAATTAACCACGATACTGTCTTTCCTGTTTGTGTCATGGATATTCGCAAATTTGCTGTGGATGATAAACAAGAATTGCAATTACAGTGAAGTACTAGTATATATGAAAGCTAATAAATATATATGATGATATTTCGTTTTAATGCATCTCACTTATTATATTAATTGAATATTATATTCACAATTGAAATAACTAAACCATTTAAAGACGTGAATTTTATAAATAATAAAAGTAAAACAGGTGATGCGGTACCATTCCTAAAATTGTATTGCAATTTAATTCGTGATATCTAATTACAAAACTGTAAAAAAAACATTATTATTATCAGTACAAATGCAAAATTAATATGAAATGCATATTATAAAATAAAAGATGAGAAACAAACCCTATTCGTCGTATAACAACGGAAAATGATAGGCTTGTGAAATTCTTGAAATAAGTCTGAAGCTGAAAGGCAAAGAATAAATCGTACAACTTCGTGCAAAGATGTCAATAAGCCTCCTTTAATAAAAAAAATGTTCGGAAGTCTCGTGTAAAATCAACTCGTGGTAAGTCTAGTTTTTTATAGTATGTACATGTTAAGCAGTTATGATTTGAGGTAGTTATTTCAAAACATTTTGTAAAGGAGCCCTTTATATCAAATGTATTGATAATAGTTGTTTACATGTAAATAGTGTTGTAAATGAAAAACAGAACTGTAGCTGTTACTGTATGATAAAATATTTATATATGTACTGATTTTCCAATTTGCTCTGTAATATATCTGTATGTCGCAGGTTTCATCAGATGTATGACTGCCTGCTCACCGATTCTGACTCTTAAGGAAGAAGACTCGGACCTTTGAGACACATCTGCAACATTCAATGTACAATCTAACAATATATCGCATGCGTGCTTATACTAAACAAAAATAGAAAAAAAAGTGAATGAAGTATTGCCATGCAATACAAAGTCCCCTACTGGAAGGCACCTAATTCTCTCTACTGCAGTATAGCATAATGAACTGATATCTGTCAATGAATATTGTACTATATATACAGTATGTTATAAACAAAAGACTTGGATTAAAATTTGTATATATAAAACCCTATAGTTGTTTTCATATAGCCTTTTTGGCCGATTATCAAAAAGGTAACGTTATTTATAGTAAAAAAAATCCATATAAGTCCACACAAAACTCTTTACCAGGTAGAGATACACCTAAAACTGGATGTAACATGCATGTTGTACCACAGAAAACTGGTATCGATTTTTCCCTACGGCCTGTAATAAGTAAGTTACAATATAAGTTATTTATAGTAATAACAACGGGACATAATTCTAAACAACAGGAGTGTCTCATGGTGGTGAACATTTGTGTCAAGTTACATCAAAATCCCTCCATGCATAAAGAAAAAATGCTCCGGACAAAGTCATTCTTGAATTTGGCATTTGACCTCTAAGCGTGACCTTGACCTTAGACCTAGGGACCTGGTTCTTGCGCACAACAATCTGTCTCATGATAGTGAACATTTCTGACAAGTTACATCAAAATCCCTCCATGCATGAAAAAGAAGTGTTCCAGACAAAGTCATTCTTGTATCAGATCGTTGGCATCTGTGTGTGACCTTGACCTTTGACCTAGGGACCAGGTTCTTGTGCATTATACCCCCTCTCATAGTGGTGAACATTGGTGCCAAGTAATGTTCAAATGCTGTTTTGCACGACAAAGTTATACACCGGACAGGAAGTATCTCCCATTAACCTTTGATCTCTAAGTGTGACCTTGACCTTTAGGGTTCTGGGTGTTGCACATGACACGTCGTTTCATCATGGGGAACATTTATGCCAAGCAGTATTAAAATCCCTTGATGGATGTCAGAGTTCTGGACCGGACAGGAAAAAAACCCTATTGACCTTTGACCTCCAATTGTGACCTTGACCTTTGAGCTAGGGGTCGGGGTTCTGTGCATGACACGTCACCTCATCATGGGGAACATTTTTGCCAAGTAATATTAAAATCCCTTCATGGATGGCAGAGTTATGGACCGGACAGGAAAAAAGCCCTGTTGACATTTGACCTCAAATTGTGACCTTGACCTTTAAGCTAGGGGTCCGGGTTTTTGCGCATGACACGTCATCTTATCATAGGGAACATTTGTGCCAAGTAATATTAAAATCCCTTCATGGATGACAGAGTTATGGACCGGACATGAAACAGACCCTGTTCATACCATGTTAACATTTCACTGTCAAGTGTGACCTTGACCTTTAAGCTAGGGGTCTGAAAGTTGTGCATGACACATCGTCTTATTATCCCTTCATGGATGGCAGAGTTATGGACCGAACAGGAAAAAAGCCCTGTTGACCTTTGACTTCAAATTGTGACCTTGACCTCAAATTGTGACCTTGACCCTTAAGCTAGGGGTCCGGGTTTTGCGCATGACACGTCATCTCATCATAGGGAACATTTGTGCCAAGTAATATTAAAATCCCTTCATGGATGACAGAGTTATGGACCGGACACGAAATTGCGGACGGACGGACAGAATGACGGACGGACGGAAAAGTGCATTCCTATAGTCCCCGAAACTGGTTTTCAACCAGTAGGGGACTAATAAAGATGATGCCCGATATCTAACTTTCCATTATTGTAAAACGGACAAACAGAAGGCAAGAAGAAACAAGTTAGTAATAATAATATAATTATCATTTTCTTACTTTTGCATGTAAAGCCATCTTCTTTAAGAATATATCTGTCATTGCAACTGCAAGAAAAAGACCCCTCAAGGTTTATACATTGCTGTTGACATCCGCCATTGTCCGTGTTACACTCTATGATATCTTCACACGCATAATCGTTACTATCTAAGAGAAAACCATCTTCACAACCACATGAAAATGACCCTAGAGTGTTGATGCAACGCTGTTCACAGCCTCCGTTGGTCGTATCACACTCATTTATATCACTGCATGAAAACCTGTTGCTCTGTAATGCGTATCCCGTTTCACACAGGCATGAGTAGTTGCCTACAGCATTAGTGCAAATTTGTGCGCAGCCACCATTTTGGATATCGCATTCATTTATATCTTCGCATGAGAACGTGTCATTTTGCAATGCAAAGCCATCGATACAACTACATCCGTATGTGCCGTTCGTATTTATGCAAACATGTTCACACCCTCCATTGTTGGAGCCACATTCGTTGATATCAACACAGGAGCTATTGTCAGTTTGCATGGCATAACCTCGGTAGCAATCACAGGAAAATGAGCCATTGTCATTTACGCAGTCATGTTCACATCCACCATTATTGACTTCACACTCATTCACATCCTCACACGCGGCACTGTCATTCAGAAGTACGAAGCCGGGCAAACAGGAACAGGAGAATGTTCCATTTGCGTTTTCACATATATGACCACAACCCCCATTGTTCATTTTACATTCATTCACATCTTCACATGACATAGTATCGTTGTTCAAAAAATATCCAGAAAAGCATTTGCAGAAGAAATAACCGTCAGTATTGTTGCACACGTGGTCGCAGCCGCCATTATCAAATGCACATTCATTTACATCTTCGCACGTCAAACCGTCCGTCATCAAATAATAACCATCAGTACAGTTGCAAGAGTACGATCCTTCTGTATTTAAACATATCTGATCACAGTTACCATTACCGATATCGCATTCATTCAGATCCACACACGAACGACTGTCATTTTGGAGAGAATAGCCATCAATACATCCACATAGAAATGATCCTATCTCGTTTGTGCAATTATGGCTGCACCCACCGTTGTTAATGCCGCATTCATCTACATCTGGTTAAAGAAAAAGAAAGGAAAAAGAAATACAACTTTCAACAAACAAAAAAGATAAAGCCTAATTATAACTATATCGTGTCAATTAAGTCATTGGCAATGCACTACAGGTAGATTAACGTGTAGAAAATCATGTTGCAAATTTTCAGTGACTGTTTTAGAACGTTTCAATGTGTATTAATCCAATTAGTTTTACTTTTACAGGTTGGAAAAGTTTTAAATGAGTCATTAAATCTGCTAGTATAACTGCTAGTGTACACAACTGGATGGCCTGAATTAAAAGTGTGTGTGTGTGGGGGGGGGGGGGGGGGTCGGATAGAAGGTGTAAACGGTTATGTTATAACGGACTCGTTATATTCAAGATACCTTTTGTGTCTGGCGCAGACTTATTTAGATATAACAAGGATAAGGTTTTCTGGTTAAAGTTATCGGTATATTGTGTCCTTGAAAAGCTTCAACAGAAACAGACCACCGTCAAAGACAATTACTAACTACCACGGTTTAGTATTGCAACCAAGTGTATTTTGATGTAATATTTCTTCAAAGAATACGATATATATATCTTACATTTATCTCATTGTCTAAAAAACGACTATTAAAACAAAAAAAACCCACTAAAATACTTCAAATCATCAAGGTATGTATATTAACAACACAAATGAAACTGAAAATAGCCATACCATTGCAAGTTTTGTTGTCTGAGTCTAAGATGTACCCTTCGTTACAATAGCAGGCATGTTCCCCAAGTGTATTTCGACAGTTCTGATCACATTGATGTGATTTGTCGTTACATTCATCTATATCTATAAAGAGAGAAAGAAAAGTGCTCTTTCTAAACTGTACGCAAATATGGACAGAGAACATAATCATCTGTTTAATTCTAGCTTTCTGAGTTGAAGTTTGAAAAACAAAACTGTCTATCCTTAGTATGAAATAAAGATCAAGTTTTTTTTTCAAATGATGATTTTTGTGTTATATTGAAAACACTTATGGTTAAGCTTTATGTTGGTTTCAGATGCTTATATTTCAGTACCTGAGCAAGTCAAAAATGCATCAGATATATTCCAAATACCACTTCCTAAACACGTAGTTCTTCGAAAGCTGAGAGGCTTGAAACCATTTTCACATAGTATTGTGCAGTTCAAACCAGTGGGCGATGTTAAGGATGTGCAAGAAGAATGCGAATAATTTCCATTTTCCAGTGGTACCAATCCAGGACAACCAGATTCTGATGTATTATTGAAAAGGTTTTTTGTTCAATATTTACACATTTGAATACACAAATTATACAGATTTGTTATCGGTGATGTTGCTTATATGCATAAGTATCAATAAATCAAACTTGATAATATCTATAACCTACCCATCTATTTAAATATAAATACTTATGTTTTTGTTTGTCTTTTCATACCTTAGTGCTTTTAACGTAATTAATTATACATTCACAGACTTCACATATTGTTAGTGAGGAAAAATAATAGGTGTAATAGCGCGTTTCTGAATGAATACAACATACTTGGTTGGCATTTTACACCAGCATCTTCAGAATGCGCACAATTATGAGTTCCCCAAGTATTTTCATTTTTATTACAGTCATCTACAGAAGCTTCCTTTCCAGTGCATTGCAGTTCGTCTAGCCATACTCTGCCTTTACCGGGATAAAAGTATTCTCCCGGCAATACTTCCGCACCATTCCTGATGAATTAAGAAAGCTTAGTTGTACACAGTACAAACATACTCTCACATGTTGAACAATTATACAAATATTATCAGGCACTTTGAATCTATACCAGTAAGGAAGGAATGAAATACTAAATCAATGGGAAAACAAACGCTGACAAACATCTACACCGCAAGGTCCAAAACACATCCAACTTCATCTAACATCGCTAGCATTTAATTCATGTACTATAAACGTTGTCACCACACACATACTAATAACAACAGCACCACCAACCTTTCATATCCCAGCATATAACAAAACACTTTGGCATCGAGGGAATCGAAACCATCATCGCAAACAGTTCCCCACTCTTCGGAGTGATAAACTTCAACACGACCTTCGTACTCTGAACTGCCGCCAACTAAACGAACATCTGCAGTGCATACATGTAAACATTACATTAATGAATATACTTACATGTAGTTGTTGTTTATTCACTGTCTTACACATATTTATAACGAAATTAGCATGTGTTTTCATGGTTATGAAATCATTGCTGCGTTGTCAAGAATAAATTCGTTATTCACTATTAGCAGCCGGTGTTACTCAATTTGTATATGAAAAACAGATACGAGACGCTGAAATGATGATGATAATTTATAGACATTGTCGCTCAGTTATGCTTCTGATTTATATACCAAGGCACATGTTTGTTAAGTCTCTTTTGAAAAGCCTATACGCAAAACTCCAATATTTTATGGAAGACTGAAAATTTATATTAAATATTAAATATAACAGAGGTAAACAAATATACATACTTGGGTTACATCTTATTCCTACGTCATTTTTGCGACTGCAGTTAGTGTATACCAACGATGTGTGTCTACAATCAATGATAGATAGTTCCTGTCCATCACAACCCAGATTATTTAACCAGCTTGTCCCAGCTCCCTGTCCAAAATAAGCATTGGCGTATGCAACTGCACCTTCCCTTAATCACAAGAAAATGAATAAATCAAACACAGACATATCGATATTTTAAACATGATAGTAAGTCAATATGTTCATGATATGATATTACATGAGGGGAACATTTTAAAACTGTTTTTCATATTAAAATGATATTTTAAAAACATAATTGTGATATTTTAGTCAAACTGAGTTACTACAAAAATAACCTTTTAAGACATAATTTCATTTTATCACAAAAGTCAAAACATGCAAAATAAACTTTACGATGAATTTATTTTAACATGATGGCTACATTTATTTCACTTGTATATCAAATCTCTAATTTATTTGTATGTTTGAACTGATTTGTCGTACCTAGGATATCCTAACATATGACAAAGAACTTGGGCATCGGCTTCACTAAAATCAACAGTACAAATACTTCCCCAACTGTTAGAGTAGTGTATTTGAACAAGACCTTCGTACTCTGTCAAACCTCCGCTAAGGCGAACACCTGTAACATTATAAGATAGTCAAGAGACAAGTTACTATAACATAGCTCATAACTTTGGAATATTTATTTTGAATAAAGAGCCACACAATAAAATATACAATAAATACAAATTAAACGAATGATTTTTTTTCTAACATTTGAAATGCTTAAAGTAATCCTTTGGTTTATTATGATCTTTCTATTTAGGACTCATACTAAACCTTAAAAGATGATATCAGTACAGGATTGTACAATTGATAATGAAAATGAACACAAGATACCTAGTTTGGGTAAACATCTAATTCCTGCGACTGTATTTTGGGTGCATGTTTTGGACTCCCAAACCAGCTTGTTACAATCATTCAAAGACGTTTCGTTGCCTGAACAGTCTAAATTATCGAGCACAATTTGTCCATTACCACGCCCAAAATAGGAATTTCCAAGTGCTTCTGCACCTAATCTGTTATCGACCAAAGTAAATATAAAAAGAGGAAAAGTCAATTATGACTGCATATGCGTTCATTCTTCTTTTGCCACTTTACGTTTAATTAAAGATCTGAAAACTTCAAAGCAGTCAACCTCGTAATAACTGCAAATTATGCTTAAGACATACTGATCTTTTTATTCTCTGTTAAGTTACAGTGACACTGTAAACGTCAATAATTTTTGCGTATTTACGTCTGAATGTAATATATGATGCGTGACGTCAATTTCATTCAGACTACTAGTATTGAACATATATTCTAACATGACTCGCTTTGATTTCCAGTTAAACAGAGAAGGAAATCAAGCTCTGTATATTCTGCGATAAACAACGGTTGACGCACGGACCGCTAAGAGAGCATTATGACGTCAATTATGACGTCAAATTGCCGCATGACGTCCGATACATTACTCCTCGTGGTTCAATTCCTACGCATCTGAACTCTAAACCGTGATAAATCAGACGATAAACCACTCGAAGGCGTTATTATTTGTTAAATGACATTTACATCATATTCATGTACGTAGATACGTATGTCATGTGTTATAAAAAGATTATTAGCTTTGTATCGAGAATTATCTTGCCTCCTACAAGTTTCTTACATTTCTATTGGTGAATAGACGTCACGTGGAGACAGGATATATTCCATATCCTGCTAGTATATTTCAGATATGAATTTTGATTAAAACAAAATGGCTGCCACACTGCTGGCGTAATTGAATCAAGTCAGATTATTCATTAGCTCCAGCGATAGTATCGTTTCCGAGAGTAAATTTAGTGTTTTCTTGTCGATTACATTCTACTTAAGTTGAGGCTCATGAAGTTTGACAAAAGTTAGCCGTAAAAGCGGAATAACTCTGTATGGGATACACGGACGTTGATATCTTGTTTTAAGTTAAATCATCGTAAAATAAAGGAATTGACATATTTGTTAGCAGTTTGTTGTAGGATCATTTAATCTACGTGCAAGATAAATTATTTAACAGGAAACGGGATGAAAGCCGAAGTATCAAGACATTTGTGACATCGTGAAATCTGGTGACTTTCGAAGGGATGGAACAAAAAGTTTTTTTAGTGCTTCTGATCTAAACCAGTTCATAACCTGTGTAAATGAGCTTTTGTGTTTTAACCAAAACACAGGTCATTGTGCATTTTATGACTGGTGTAAATAAACTATAAACAAAACATGATGACTAAACAAATGATTGTAGGATTCCAGTCTGCACTGTAGATAGCTTTGTTAATTTACAAAATGTGTTGATTATAGCATGTAAGTAAAGGGTAGTCGGCAAGATAAATTCGTTATACAGCTTGTTGGTGACAGGATACGGGATATACGCTGTCGAGGAAATCCATATCAGGCGAGAGCTTGATATGGATTTCCTCGACAGCGTATATCCCGTATCCTGTCACCAACAAGCTGTGTAACTAATAGTATCCAATCGTTTTTAACAGAATATTGCGCCACTACAAACCATATAACCAGTACATATTAGCTATTTAGAACTTTATAATTAGTCATTATAGGCGCTTGAAATAACATGCCTCTCATATCCTAACATTTGGCAAAACACTTGAGCGTCGGCATTATCGAATCCATTATCGCACACTGTTCCCCAAGTTGAAGAGTAATTCACTTCAATACGGCCATCGTATGATGTGTTGCCTCCAGCTAAACGAATTTCTAAAGAATAATTTCAAAATTAAACGTTATGCTTGGTCAGTAGTAAATTCCACTCGTATGAGCTTTAAATAAAACCAGCTTAAATGCATCAATTCGCAGTTTATAAAGTTACTCATTAAGCACCTTGTAGGTCGAACATAAATATGGAAATTAACGCAAGTACTGGCAGCATATGATACAGATTAGTGACGGTTGTACTATTAATGTTATTATACGATTTCTCCTTCGCTAAGTATCATACAATGTATCATTTTAAAATCTAGTTTTGTTGCATCGATGAAAAACATTAATAACAGTCTCCAAAGAGTATTGCCTTAACGTTTTTACATGTCACATGGTCAAGTATACCCTGGCCGTAGTTATGTTTTCGATATGTTTATGTTATGTATATCCCGTATTGTCGTCCCATAGTTTATGTTTTCGATATGTTTATGTTATGTATATCCCGTATTGTCGTCCCGTAGTTTATGTTTTCGATATGTTTATGTTATGTATATCCCGCATTGTCGTCCCGTAGTTTATGTTTTCGATATGTTTATGTTATATATATCCCGTATTGTCGTCCTAAGTCGTATTATTGTATTTAGGTCGAAATCGTCTTTGTATACAGTAATGTTTAGGCATTATTCTTCATCTAAGACACACCATATAAACCGTATCCAATAGTCCAGCCTTTACCCATATTACACATTCATAATGCAAATACCATAAATACTAACCACATGGATGGGCCTCTCTTTTAATTTCCGATTTCACGGCTTATTTGCATAACGCATGTACACTTGGAATGAGAAATTGATGGCGAAGGCCACAGTTTTTGTCGCTGACAACAAAATATTTATATAGGCGAGTATTTGTATATTTACAGACCCGTATTCCCTTTCCCGTGTCTCGAACTCATATGAGCAGGACAAAACCAATAAGCCAGGGTAATTTTTGACTGCAACATACACATTTAGCTTGCTTATTCTCTGAAAGTCAATCATCTCGTCTTCGGGTCGGCAATTTACCGCAGAATTAAATGATTAACATTCAAGAAAGTTTTAAATATAGGACGTCGTTCAGAGTTATATACGCTGCGACCTGTTATATTTTTTTTCATAATGAAAACGTTACTTAACAGTTCCTCAAACAAACCTATTGTTATTATGCGAAAAATGGTTTTACACTTACTAGGCTGGCAAGTTATCCCGGCATCTTCAGAATGCCTGCAGTTATGAGAGCCCCATTCACCATTTTTGCCACATTCGTCTACCGACAATTCTGTTCCATTACACCCTAGATCATCTAACCATATAGTGCCATTTCCCGAACCATAGAAACCTTCGGGCACGGCCCTGGCACCAGTTCTGTAAAAGCATAAGCGGCATCATGATTACCGAGCTATACAAGATTGTGATTAAAATTCGTAATAAAATCTGAATTTCAAAGTTTTTTTCAATAAAAAAATGTGTTAATTCTGTTGTTTGCCATCCAGATAAATGATCTTTATCAGGAAATGATTCAGTTCACTCAAGTTGACATCATTTTATGCTAGCGCATAAGTACTTACTCTTTCATCATCACAAAACTGATTGACAGAACAAACAACATGTCAAAAGAGAAAGTAGGCATTACCTATTATATCCGAGCATAAAACAGAGGACTTGAGCATCAAGGTTACCAAATCCATCGTCACAAATAGTTCCCCACACGTTGTTATGGTAGACTTCTACCCGACCCTCAAGGTTTGAATTCCCACCAACCAATTTCACTTTAGTTCCAGAAATGAAAGGAAGAACTCTCGGCAGTAACCCTAGAAAGTATTGCTTTTCTTACTTTTATTTAAATAATACAAACCAGCCCGGTATGTCTAATCTTGCTGTGTCTCATACTCTTACCTCTCGTTCATACACAAATAAATAATTTGATTCATTTATAATTGTAAATATTGTTAAATAATTAGTGTTACAAGACTAAAAGTTAATCTGTGCGATTAATTCCACTATGTATTTACTAAAGTACCCTCTAAATGACTCTTATCATGATACCGTTAAAATGTATTAAATAAAGTTATTGTATGAATAAAATTTGTAAGGAGAGCCTTTCGAAGTATATGATACAACCAAATAGAATAATAGCAGACTCGGTTTGATTGAGTCTGTTCATGAGAGGTAATGGAAAGCGCAACACCCCTCACGCCCCACTATCACCGGGTTAAGTGGAACTCTATTACAAAGTTAATGAATGCGATCCATGATCCCAAAGGACCAGAAAATATAACAACACTGAATTCAAACACACCGCCACACATCAGGTGTGTGAATAGAGATAGGTCATGAAAGTGTTAGTAAGATATTGAAAAGTCACTTGAATCATCAGACGTATTCATTACTAGAAACTTCTTTTGTACGATTTTACTTACCACTGTATTCTGCACTAGAAATATAAGAAAATTATAGTTATAGAGTTATATAAATAAACAATAAAATAATGGAAAGTTTGATTTATCATTTGAGCATATCTGTCTGTAACGTCTGTACTGAGAAATCAAGAAATAAAACTGAGTTAAATAGTGACTTTTAATAAATACTAGTTAAATGAACATAAACAGACTACCGATATAAACTAACATTGCGTTTGTCGCAAACTGCATACGCGTTTTGATCCAAATCTTCAATATTCGGAAAATACCTATTTAACTTTCTGAGACAGAAAATAAGCTAGGTATGTATTTAAGGCGTTTATTGAATTTATATTGCAAAAGTAAATAAAACTATAAACAATGATTACCTCAGAAAAATGTAAACTATAATTGTCCGGATAAACATGGCTTCAGAGTTTCACTGCATCTGATACTTCCGTTTTTAGAAAAGTAACGTCGTCCATTAAAATGTCACCTGTGGTTTGGTGTATTTTTCTTCTTTTTAACATAAACAAAAAACTATCTTGTTGATCTGAATATGTAATCTCCATCTAAGTATTATATTATCTTACATCTAGGTGAACATGTGCAACACATTGAAGACACTAGTGTCAATATGTACGTAGCAGTTTGAAAACATAAAAATAAAAACTTATGCGGACAAATGCCCTTGCATGACTTAAAAGATTTATAAAACTTAAGAAAAATCAAACATAGGGGCCTTCGCTTTTAAGAAATAAGTTTTTAAAAGTTCTGTTTTAATTTTGATCCGCGGTAAAAAAAACCTGTAGTTTTAATGAATAAAATATAATATAATAAAAACTTTAAGGCATTGTTAAAATATATTATTTTCAATTACTAGACAAACCTGTCAGTTGTAAAATATATCAAAAAATGACAATGTAATATCGAATGTGGGTGGTATTTTATTTAATTAAATGAACAAAGATTTTTATTTGAATTCAAGGCTCTTTTAAAGTTAGCTATAGGTCAAAATATATCTATATCGATTGATTCTACTGACACAGCGATGCCATCAGAAATAATGAAAATCCAAAAAGTAGCCAAGTAGTTCAATAAATTTAGCACAAATCTTTCTCTGCCGGAAAGTTAAATCCTCTATGTATTCTCCTTACTCGACCCGAAAAGAATTTCAGACATACACTTGGTATTACATGTTATGGGTGAAAATAGCTGCAAATAGGTGACATAATATACAGAAACATTATTGTCAGTTAATGATTTCTTTACGAACGGAATAAAATGTAGAAGTAATATAAACATTTTTTATTATCTTTATAGACCTTCTATTTGTACTGGTGACCACGGTCTGCTTGCCTGTCTATGAACTATAAATAACTAGTATCTCCTTTCCGTGAACTTCATTTTATACGACACTTAGGTATTTATGTATATTGTATCTATCTATCACAAAGCATGCATATCTCTGCCACAATATTATGAAAAAAAGAAGAAGAATTTTGTCTTCTGAAGACATGGGGCATTACGTCTCATGACCCCCAATTAGACACTCACGACTGACCCCTTTCTGTTACTCTCTAGCGACAAATGCAGCAAAACCGTGCATTCAAACTTAGTCTGCTATAATATAGCCGGATTTAGATTCGATTAACATTTACAACAACGGTCTTACGTATGTTGTGGAGACCTTATAAAAATATAGTTGTCTCACCGTAACTTCATGCCCTTTAGGACCATGGAGTCTGTTCAGTTTTACTTTAGAGTATATATTTAAGCCAGAGATAGAGTGAAACACATTTTATTACTTCTCAACGAAACAAAGCTTTATATTTCTTTTCTTGTTCACGTTTTGTCATTTCAAACAAAATCTAATAAATCTTCTTTTTTAAAGTTAAACGGGCAAAAGTTTCACACTAACACTCCTGATTGACTCATCCTATTTGGTTTAAACTACCTTATTCATTAATATGTTTGAAGTATAAACATTTTCGTAAAAACAAAGTTTTTAGATAGCCGCAGTTTATTCATTGACAAGGAAGAAGGAAGAATAAATAAAAAAAACACATATATTATTTTGTACCAGGCGAAACATTTTTTGTAATTGTTTTTGTCGTCTGGTTTGGATTCATGCATTTTGATTCTTCTGTCAATATCAGATAGATATTTTGATTTCTTATATATCAGAATCTCTAACATTGTGGTCAAGAAAAGTTACAAAACTTCAAATCGTCATCCAACAATTTTATAACTATATGGGAATGGTTTCTGCAAAATTTGACATATTTACGAAAGACAGATTTTATTTACATTACTTATGACAGACAATTGTTATGAAATGCACAATCGACATGTGCTGAAATTACGTTGTCTTGCCTTGATAGTGACAATAAAGTATTTTGCTGGGAGTAAAATAATGACACTGTTAAAACAATCGTTTTACCTGTTTTGTTATGTCATATACTTATGCCACGATCAGGTAAGAATAGAAAAGTAACCTAGATTAACCACCCCGGCTATGTCCTTGATACTTGTTTACAGGATGGTAGAAGACCTGGCACGTCACCTTTTATACATGTTTTGTCGTTTTGTATATTTATCTTCTGACTCGTCAGAAAGATAAAAACATCTTTGTATGTAAAACTGGTAAACAGAAGAGAAATAAAAACTGTCAACATGTTTCAACAAGGAAAACTGTAAGAATGTTGGATGCCATTACCATATAAAAATTGTTAAAAAAAGAAATAGTTCAAAGCGCAGTACATACTTTTACGTTTGAAAAAAAAATCTATCACGAATGTTCTGTCCTTTATAAAGAGACAGACATGTATCATAAAATCTGAAAATGACATCTATTGTGATTTTATTATGTTTACAACACATATTTTAACTCTAGTGATATGTTTAAATAAATGCTTTTAGAAATAGTTTTCAATGTACGCATCCAGTATAACTTCCCACCGTCAAATCCAACTCACCCACTTACTCACTCACTCACACTCTAATCTGAGGCATCCGTATCAATTTATTTGAATTCTGTGATATCAACGATATATGTAAACTATTATACTTTGACCTTGATTCCTTTCAAATTCTTGTAAGGGGCTAACATGGCCGAATGTGTAAAGCCGTAAATCACTAGCCCTTCAACGATGTGGGTTCGAGCCTCGCTTGGGGCGTTGAATTCTTCATGTGAGGGAAACATCCTACTGGCTTACAGAAGGTCGATGGTTCTACCAAGGTGCCCGACCGTGATGCACGGAAGGGTAATTGGGGTCTACCTCCAACACCGAAACTGGAAAATCGCCGTATGACCTTTAATTGTATTGGTGTGACGTTAAACCCTACAAACAAAAACAAAATAAAAATCTTGCTTCCAAAGTATCAGATGTACCAGCGCGATAAATTATTTTGAAGGAGGGCAATCCTATTATTTCGACAGGATACCCTGTACTAACAAATGTCTAAAATATGTGAAACTGAGAATAACCTTAATACAAATGTTACAGACAATAAACATGTTTATAAAGTACGTAATAAATGACATTATTTTCACTTTCATTTGCATGCTTGGGACTTCTTCAAACAGATTGGAAGAGCAAGTGATTCGAACGCATAGACATAAAGCATTTGTATAGTACATAGGTCGTAGGTTAACAGCAAACTACTTTGAAATCTATATTTAAATTGTAACTTTCTCCACCGTGTCCTTTTGAAAATCTGATGCATTTTGTTTGACCGGCCTGCTTAACACTAAAGCCATCTATTCTTTTATCCGATGACCTAGTACCAGTGTATTCGAGGATTTGAAAAATAAATATAATATTGAAAGAGTTTGATCATCTCATGTACAATGAAGTTTGTAATAACATTTGATTTTGAAACATTATTACAGATGTTACCTTATACTACTTCATCATTGCCAGTAACACTTGAGCTGCTTTTGTTTAGGCCATGTATTTTATTTCCTGATCATCGGCCTTCAAGTTGTCAGAGGTCAAACGTTGTACACAACACACGCGATTGGCTGAACATTGGTCCTACTAAACAGCAGGATATTCATAAAGACAAAGTTTAAAATGCTTCAACCATTTTGCCTTATGTTATCCATGTATATAATGCGACTAAAGATAATCACTTATTACCATTTAGGTTGAACTTGTAAAAGTGGCAAACTTAAATAGGAAGTGTCAAAATGATCCTAAGGATAACCTTATTGTGTTTGCTTTTCGGGTAAAATATACGTATATTTCATTTTATAACATACTAATATATAATCGTTTATCATTGTAGTTTTTTTTCCAGGTAATATACGTATATTTCGTTACATAGCATATCTATAATCGTTCATCATAATTGATATCAATTACCGTAGTGTGTTTATTTTCAGGTACTTTATATGTATATTTCATTTCATAATCCATCTTTAATAGTTAATCATTACCGATTGGGTTTGCTTTTCGGGTAATATATGTATATTTCGTTACATAACATATTTATAATCGTTTATCATTACAATTATTAATACCTTAGTTTGCTTGCTTCTCGGGTAATATATAATGTGTTTTTCATTTTATAACACATTTATAAATGTTAATGATTACAAATATTATTAGGTACACTGCTTGTTGGTGACATGATACGGGATATACACTGTCGAGGAAATCCATATCAGGCGAGAGCGAAGCTCGAGCCTGATATGGATTTTCGAGACAGCGTATATCCCGTATCCTGTTACCAACAAGCAGTGTAACGATTTTATCTTGCCGACTACCCTTTACTTACATGCTATAATCAACACATTTTGTAAATTAACAAAGCTACTTACAGTGCAGACTGGAATCCTACAATCATTTGTTTGGTCATCACGTTTTGT
Organism: Mercenaria mercenaria; assembly: GCF_021730395.1. Taxonomy (NCBI): domain Eukaryota; kingdom Metazoa; phylum Mollusca; class Bivalvia; order Venerida; family Veneridae; genus Mercenaria; species Mercenaria mercenaria. The sequence continues at coordinate 12,401,961 of NC_069362.1, read as the reverse complement.
TTATAGTTGATTTACACCAGCCATAAAATGCACAATGACCTGTGTTTTGGTTAAATTACAAAACACAAAAGCTCATTTACACAGGTTATGAACTGGTTTAGATCAGAAACACTAAAAACTTCTTGTTCCATCCCTTCGAAAGTTACCGGATTCCACGATGTCATAAATGTCTTGATACTTCGGCCTCCATCCCGTTTTCTGTTAAATCATTTATCTTGCACGTAGATTAAATGATCCTACAACAAACTGCTGAGTAACAAATATGTCAATTCTTATTAGAAATCTATATTTCCTTCAAGAACTATAGAACTGTGTCTATACTAGATACACAGAAAAAGACAATGGCTTTTATGGAAGAAAGCCACGCCTCATTAATTAAAACCCTCTACATCAGCTCTTTTACGTTTGTTTCAATGTCATATTTCGCAAGTTAAAATTCCTATGCCGCCATTTCCATCTAACGTATGATTAGAAAATGCAGAGTTCAATAAAATGCTACAAACACATCCTTTAATTAAATAAATGAAAAACAAAATACTTTTGAGAAAGGGGAAATAGAGATGAAGATAGGACTAGTTGTGACTAGAGCTGCAAAGGCTTACGTTTGATTTAATAGTGATCAGCCTTAAAGAAGTTCTGCACGTCTGATGTTGAACCGGAAGTGCTGGCGAAACGTTTTTTTATCCGGATTACATAGAATTAAGGCTGGATCCTGGAAGCGTAATCAAATATCTTCGTACCAATAAATGTCAACCCGTGTTTAAATTAACGCAAACGGCAATGTTACTTTCTTTCTGAAAGTGATATATGATGAATTGTAATACACGAAAAGTATTTCTAAATTATGTCCTTAAAACCGCTCGAAATTTGTTAATCTTCTTAATCGCCAGATAGGGCAAATATCTTAGCAAAAGTGCCAGACTGTCACAAAATACGCCCGTCTAAATATTCAGTTACGTATCATAAAGGTTATAATGTTGATGTTGTATGCCTTGTTAATCCAAAAAAGAGTAAGATGGAATCAAGGTTTTTGGTAGGTTCCATGTGGGATGAAATTGACAATCGGATCTAAACTGTTTGACTGGACAAGGCTAATTTGGCAGATTTCGAGTAATTCTATGGCCATAATCCAAGAGTGCCTAAGGCGATTTGGGTGGTTATCGAACTTGGCCGTGATATAATGCCCACAAACATTGTCACCAAGTTTGGTGAAGATCGGATGAAACTGTGCGATTTAGAGACCGGACAAGGCTAAATACGCAGTTTTCCGAGTAACTCAAGGGCCATTATCTAAGAGTGCTTGTGGCGATTTGACTGGTTATCGAACTTGGCCGAGGTATTATGCCCACAAACATTATCAGCAAGTTTGGTAAAGATCGGATGAAAGCTGTTCGACTTAGAAAGCGGACATGCCGACCGCCCGCCCTTCCGCAACGGGTGTTCACATAAACCAAAAAAAAGCACAAGCCCTGTAAATCTTATTTGACCGTATAATATATACTAAATTCAATTATAATTGTGAAGTATTTCATTAAAATCAACAGGAAAAATTTTATTTGCGTAATTTGATCAGAAGTGAGATTTTCCAATGCACCCCCATATACGATAACGTACTTTTTGTAAAACATTTTCAAATTAATCAAGCAAAAAATAAAAAAAAAATGACCCTTTCTTTCGTTTGTCGAATTTTCAAAGTCGTCTCTGAAGATTTGACCAAAGTACATTGCAGGAAGTGTTAAATCCAAACGTGCAGGTCTACGTAATGGGTTAGGATTGAAGATTAGAGAAAGAGAATTGTTGTATTTTACGGTGTTCCGTTAGGGCCAGCATCTGCTCCCTAGGAACGCGAAGCTCGAAGGTACGATGGTACGATCTCGAAACACGACAGTACGATGTCGAAGCGCGACAATGCGATATCGAAGCGCAACAGTATGTTGGCGATAACACGACAGCGCGACAGTACGATGGACTGTTACCATCGTACCGTCGCGCTTTGCCATTGCACTGTAATATTCTTTTTGTCACATATTGCCTTGTTTCTGCTGAAACATCGAATTGTCTTATTTTTCTTTACATGTTATAGACAATGTCCATTCGACCACTGTATTCTGTATTTTAAACGTTGTAAAGTAGTGTAGTATCAAATATATGACATAGAAGATTTTTTTGCTTCAGTGAAAGATTGAAATAGCTTTCACGAGTGAACACCAGATGCAAGACACGAGTGGCATAGCCACGAGTGAAAATTTAAGATATGGTGTTCAGGAGTTAAAGAAATGTTTTTCTTGCATACCAGACTGGGATTTCTGAAGAGTTCACCGGTGCTGGAAAACTCCATCTTACACCACGGTTGTAAGATGACTCTCGTGCTGTGAATGACGTATAACGAACTACATATGTACAGAAGAAGTGTGTTGTAATAATAATGTTTTACGTAAAACGGGATAAAATTCAAATACCTTGATAGTTCCTCTTTGTTCCTTATAACATATTTCTCGATTCAAAAAACGTCATTTTACGGAAATAACATATAGTTTCACTGCAGATGATAAAACGAAACCGGAACTATTACGTTGTTTTCATCTTTGTAACGTCATGTCGTACTTCCTGTTTACGGACGTAAAGTTCCCGCGATTTGTTAATACGCTACTATAAGAAGTGCTATAAGAAAATCATTTGTTTGAATTTATTTTTACTATTATTTGTTGAATATTGTATGCAAGAAACAGATTCTATCATTGGCTGTAGGTGCAGATGGGCATATCCGGCTCTCGGGTAACTGTTTACGCGGTAACTCGGCAGGAGCCTCGTTACCGTCTAAAGAGTTACCCTCGAGACAGGAAATTCCCATCTGCACCTACAACCAGTGAAAGAATCTTATAATTTTACATGTAAAACCAACGACCTTTTTAATTTTATCTTTTTAGGTGAAAAAGTTATATTTTTTATTTTTCACTGGTACGGAACTACACTTGAATGTGAAAGAAAACATGAATTGTTAATTGTTAAAAATCCTTTGCAAGATAAACTTCAGTATAGATATGGATGTATTATTTAAATACCTACACGTATTCTCCGCCTTAAAGAAATGTAAAATAAATCTGAAAACTTCGTAGAACTATTACACAATTGTTCTACATACATGTCGTGACGTCAAGACATTCATTTAACTAGACGCTAGATACGTGCAAGTAGTTATGTTGTACCATTTTAAGTACACTATATCTGTATATCTGTTGTATGACTAAATTGTTCAGGTTGTTGTAAAAAGGTTTTTTTTGAAACCCTTAAAGGTGGTTTATCAAGCAACGGATTTGTTTGAAACCCTAATATTCGATTATTTACACGTAGTTGTGTTCATTTAGCACTTGTACAAGCTATAGTTTTATTTGAGTTTTTTTTTTAATTTTCATTACCCTATTCTGATTACCTAACCAAGATAGAATTAATTTAGCATGAGTATAGATACAAGCACTGTCAAATCATATATGTTAAAGATTTGTATAACAACTGCATATTTAGCTAAAAATGATAAAAATGCGAAAATAAAAAGTATTAAAACCATCATTGGTCGATCGTGATTGCGCAACTAAGATAGATGGAAATTTCTTGTTTGAAAGGTTCACACAATTTAAAATTTGCATTTTGGTTCAGGTTGTTTGAATATTCCGATATCTAGCAAACGAGATATTATATTAAAAAATAAGAAATACTCAGCTTTTATAAAACTTTCTATCAAAGGGTGGTAATTACAAAACACTTAAATGAAAAACAATAAGACATACATTTTAATATAGGGATATAACTCTGTGTAATAGGTTTATTTGTTACTTAAATAAATCTCAAACAGAATATACGAATCATCAAGAGTTGCTTAAATGTGATTGACCATGTTAACGTAGCTGTTGATATTTTATTACAGATCAGCATATGGTTCTACGTGTTATAGGTACAAGACTTGCTACGAAACATGCACAAGCACCTGGACAACTTACACTAAATGTGGGTGGCTTTGGCGGGATCGCTGTGCAAGACGCCAGTAAAGTTTTTATTTATTTTAAAATTGCTTTTATGCGTTATGCTTAGTGTTCAACGATCCTAATTAGCTAGACATTTCTCAGAAAATAATTTTCTGTTGCTTCGATATATGGATATCTTTAAAGAGGATATACACAAATGAAAAAAGACGTATTTCAAGATCGTCAAGTCAAGGCCATACAACTGATAACTTTTTAATACATCAGAAAGCTATTATTACTATGATAAGAAGGGTGTGATTTCTAGGCAGAAATTTGAGTCTCTTATACTCTTCGGCTATTCAGTGCTTCTTTCATACGTGTTTATTGAATTATCCGCCATTTTACATGACAAACCCTAAATTTCATAGTTAGTGGCTGGACGAATATTCATGTGTCGGTACTGTAAATAATAATTGCATTCCGTCTACAGAATTGTTAACTATGCTATTCAATAGTCGTTGGAACAGCGAAATGTATTTTTATCCTACAGTACCGCAACTTAGAAGTGAAGAATGAGACGAAAGTATCTTTGTAAATATTCAAACTGTAAAAATATTTTAAACTTATTTATTTATTCTAAGTAATAGAAAAAAGACGAATGACATCAGAAATAGTTGTGTCATTTGTTGTATAATCTGTCAGAGAACTCACGCCAAGCCCGTGGAGAACATACGCCAACTGCCTGAATTTACTCGATCCATAGTAAAATGCCGAGTTAATCCGAGTAATCTGCTGAGTTAATGGGGGCGGAAATCTGTCTTCAGTATCAATAAATATATGTTCCTGTTGATATTTTTGATCATTTAAATATCATAGAAACCTGTTGGCAAAAGATAACTAGAACACGTTAGGGGTTCATTAATGCTCACCCTGGTAGATAGATTTATTCTTTAGTATATCATATTTATGCAGTTCTAGTCATTAGAATTCATGCACATGAGCGCTGATTCACACGCACCAATTGTGCGATCAACTATATGCAGAATGATCTGTTGATTGGTAAAAAGAATGACTAAAATGAAGTAGCACGGACTTCAAAGAATAACTTCGTTTGAATGAATTCGGAATTTAGCTTAATAGTGCATCCTCATTAAAAATCAATGGTGGTAAATACATGTAGGGTTTTATTGATGAATTATAATTTATAGCTACTTGTGCAATACAGGCAAAATTTCCTCAAAAGAAATCCAAGCCAAACTCTAAGAATTAGGAGATATTTCTGTGTAGCTTCCATTAAATTTTAATTAAACAAGGTATTGCAAATTTATCTAAAACAAAATACATGTATTAGTATCCTTATGCACATGCATACATTACATAATAAAGCAGCCGAAGAAGCATTTTCTACATAATTGTTGTAACTGTTGAATATTTTCGAGAAAATATTGATGTTATCAAGTACTCCACCCATCTGCAGTAACGTTGTAAATACATTTTGTTTTACAAATCCCCTAATGTTTTCTTGTATTTGACTTTGAGCTAAACATGTTTGGTCAACCCCTTTAAATTCTGAGTTTGTTTTAGATATTTTTATGTATACTTTTGGTTAGAAATTATATTTTCTGACTTTTGACATCTATGTTTTGAATTTTGACACCTCGACGCTTTTTGACAAAAATTGCAAAATACTAAACGTAGCCGACCAGTATTGCTAGAAATCTTAAATATTTATTTACGATACCTGAATGCTACAGTATACCAGTAGTAGAACAATACAGCAAATGGTCCACAGTAAAGGCTACAATACATATAAGAGACGTAAGAGACTTCAGAATTCCAGAAGCGAATTTCTCAAACATGTGCCATGATATTTTTAAGGATCTTTTATGTGTTTCATTTCCTTACAAACTACTTATTTCAAGTTCATTTTTTAATTAGTTCAACCTCAAATGTTAAAATGATCAGCTTAATACGCAGGTGCTTAATTACCTTTGCAGAAGGATAACCCGTTCATGTATAAGTAATTACTTCCTTTGATTATATCAATTTGTAAATAATATTCTTTTACAGTCTGTCAGTTAACACAAAAAGAACAGCAATGATTTTAGATATGTTATATTTTCCCTCCCGTGACAAAGACCTTACTCTTTTGAATATTATATAAAGAGTCATGAGAAAACTTCGGGGCTGTTGGTTTGAGAAGAAGTAAGTCCAAGTCAGGAATACCTTCTAACTAGATATGGTCGCTTATCAACAAACCTATCTTAATGTGACGATGATTTGTTTTCTATTCGTGGTAGCAGGCCAACAGGTTTGAACTATTATTGTAATTATTGTATGGTATATCAAAATTTCAGTTCTAGAAACTACAGTTGTACAAAGAAATGTAGTGTTTCATACTGCTGCTCAGGCTGGACAGGATCGTCATGCACAACCGGTACGTGAAGTTAAGTTAATATTTTATGAAAAGAACTTGTGTATGATCTCATTATATTACACAAAAGTATTTTATGTAGTTCTTATGCATGTAATTTATACTTTATCCTATTACGGAGATAGTTTGCTAATTTTTCTAAAACAAACCCTCAAGGGTTGGCTTTGGGACTTGAACTCATTGATTAAAAATGAAATCGACTGATGTAATTTGTATTGTTAATATCAATTTATAAGAATTGCAATTGCATTAATCTGAAAGAGTTTGTTCCACATAATTGATGTTAATTATTGTGTACTTCAAAGTTATATTAAACATTAAAAAATATAAGTTTTCTTGAAGCCCTGCTGATGTCTTATACTACTTACTAATCATTATAAAACAGGGAACAAATCGCGAATATTATTGTAGGAAATCAGACACTAGTTATTCTATAAATTGCGAGTTTCTGTATTTTTAGATAAAAAAATATTTTTCTTTACGAATAAGAATATTCAGAGTGCTGCGTTTCAGTCTATCGATAGCAAATCAACATCACATATTTCATGTATACAGGATAGAATTTCATTTTATGCTTTAAGTTTCCTTCCACCGAGAGAAGTTTCATGTTATAGGTCTTTGCTTCTCATGATTTATAATTCTTTGAGTCCAAAAGAAGTAAGATGTGTTGTCTTCTGAATATTTAGAACTAATACCAAAAACTTTATCCTTCTATGGTCTATTTTGTGGATAAAACAATTTATGTTTAAAGAATATGAACATAGGTCTTTTTATCAAATTTTATGCAGCTTTATGCTACGGATCAGCATCCTGTCCAAACGGTGGTACGTGTATCTCTCCGAACAAATGTAGGTGTCGGTCAGGATATACTGGATCAAGATGTTCCCTTGAGTTCATGCTTATACTTTTACACCAATAATTATGTACTCAGAGGTCATTTTATTTCATGAGAAAAGCCCATCAGAGGTACATATACATGTTATGTGTCAAATCAACAGTAGGATTGTCATTTAGATATTCATCATTGTTTTAGCGATTCATCAATGACATTGTCATAACCTCTGATAAAAATGTAAGATTTCTTAACAAATCTAAGAAACTCTGAATCATGATCATTACAATACTTAGTTAACCGTAAACACTCACCAATATATTCAGGTCTCATATTCAACAATGTTTAAATTCTGAAATTTTCACTTCGAATTGCTAAATTTGTCTCTGGTAAATTTGCGTGGATTGCAATGAAACCTTGCACGAGTGCTCAACTGGCAGCAGCAGACAGCTCAAAAAGTTTTACCAAAATGAATTTGTTACATACAAAGTTATGGCAAATTGAATATTTGCACATCAAAAGTAAAAGTCGAAGTTTCAAATTTAAACGTTGATTAATGAGAGTCCAGTTTGTTGTATTTGAGTCAGTAGCTACTGACATATATGTCATTAGATATCATGTAAAATATTTTATTTGAAGAGTAATTTAAGCTTTTATTTCAAGCTGTTTGTTATGGATCAACATCCTGCCCAAACGGCGGTACGTGTACCTCTCCAAACACTTGCAAGTGCCGTTCAGGATATACTGGATCACGATGTTCCCGTGAGTTCATGTTAACCTTTATAGAAATAGAAAATTATACTTTAAATGTATAAAAAAGTCGGTATAAAAACTACTCGCAGTTGATGTATCTGTGTTAAGTACACATAAATGCTGAATTTATTTTATTGTTGCTATTAGGTCTGAATTGTCGGTAGGATTAGTAACTGAATCAAACATGGTTGGAGAGATGACTTTTCATTTATAAATATGACTGACATTTACTGGGTGTGAAAAAGTATTGAGTTTTGATAATTATATGACTAACATTAAGTCAGCAGTGTTTTTGAAACATCAAATGCTCTAGCAATGGTGCGCTCTCAAAATATCAAAATGGAAAGTAAGTTCGTGTAAAATATGAATTTTGTATTACGCCAGCCATTATTACAATGATACAATTATAGTTCATCTACTAGTATCCAATTTGGTAATCTTGACATGTGACAGTTTAAAGAAGGAATATTTAAGCTTTTGTTTCAATCAACGTTTTATAGCTGTTTGCTACGGATCAACGTCCTGCCCAAATGGTGGTACATGTATCTCTCCGAACAAATGCCAATGTCGTTCCGGATATACTGGATCAAGATGTTCCCGTGAGTTCATTTTTACCGTTGTAAAAATAAAAAATACCATTTAGGAGTCATTTATTTCATCAACAACATTACTCAGAGTGAATATTCCTATAGAAAGACGTCACTTGGAAGACATTTCACCATATCTTAGTACGAGTCTTTATCTAAAGCTGTATTTGTTTTGCAATCATTAAATGACATGTAAGTCGTATGTTTGACGCTTAAATGATGAAAATTTTTAGTTGAAATAATAATGATTGATGATTATACCTTAATATATTCATTCAGAAAAAAGACATTTTCGTATAAACAACGCTTGAACAGTTATATTAAGGGCAACCCTTTCCGTTGGATTGCATGCGCGATTTGACGCCATTTGTTAAAACTTAAATAAATGGCGTTTTCGCAAAATATCTTTTTCTGAAACTTGCAAATCATATATCAATAATTAAAAAGATGATTCAATTATAACGAAAACTAATTACTTTTTGAAAATGAAGATCGATGTTGAACCAGTACGACTTTTTAATTTGTGATCGGATTTAAGGAAAATTTCATTAGAATAACAACTGTTAGCGAAGTACCATTTAACGTCAGCATGACAGCTAAGCTAAATAGGGAGAGCGCAGATCGACGGATTACTGGGTTGTAAGTTTGATCCCCTGGTGAGGCGCATGTTCTCCGTGACGATGTGATAAAAGACATTGTGTCTAAAATCTTTCGTGCTTCAATTGCTAAATTTGTCTCTGGTAAATTTGCGTTGATGCAATGAAACCTTGCACGAGTGCTCAACTGGCAGCAGCAGACAGCTCAAAAAGTTTTACCAAAATGAATTTGTTACATACAAAGTTATGGCAAATTGAATATTTGCACATCAAAAGTAAAAGTCGAAATTTCAAATTTAAACGTTGATTAATGAGAGTCCAGTTTGTTGTATTTGAGTCAGTAGCTACTGACATATATTTCATTAGATATCATGTAAGATATTTTATTTGAAGAGTAATTTAAGCTTTTATTTCAAGCTGTTTGTTATGGATCAACATCCTGCCCAAACGGCGGTACGTGTACCTCTCCAAACACTTGCAAGTGCCGTTCAGGATATACTGGATCACGATGTTCCCGTGAGTTCATGTTAACCTTTATAGAAATAGAAAATTATACTTTAAGTGTATAAAAAAGTCGGTATAAAAACTACTCGCAGTTGATGTATCTGTGTTAAGTACACATAAATGCTGAATTTATTTTATTGTTGCTATTAGGTCTGAATGGTCGGTAGGATTAGTAACTGAATCAAACATGGTTGGAGAGATGACTGTTCATTTATAAATATGACTAACATTTACTGGGTGTGAAAAAGTATTGAGTTTTGATAATTATATGACTAACATTAAGTCAGCAGTGTTTTTGAAACATCAAATGCTCTAGCAATGGTGCGCTCTCAAAATATCAAAATGGAAAGTAAGTTCGTGTAAAATTTGAATTTTGTATTACGCCAGCCATTATTACAATGATACAATTATAGTTCATCTACGAGTATCCAATTTGGTAATCTTGACATGTGACAGTTTAAAGAAGGAATATTTAAGCTTTTGTTTCAATCAACGTTTTATAGCTGTTTGCTACGGATCAACGTCCTGCCCAAATGGTGGTACATGTATCTCTCCGAACATATGCCAATGTCGTTCCGGATATACTGGATCAAGATGTTCCCGTAAGTTCATTTTTACCGTTGTGAAAATAAAAAATACCATTTAGGAGTCATTTATTTCATCAACAACATTACTCAGAGTGAATATTCCTATAGAAAGACGTCACTTGGAAGACATTTCACCATATCTTAGTACGAGTCTTTATCTAAAGCTGTATTTGTTTTGCAATCATTGAATGACATGTAAGTCGTATGTTTGACGCTTAAATGATGAAAATTTTTAGTTGAAATAATAATGATTGATGATTATACCTTAATTTATTCATTCAGAAAAAAGACATTTTCGTATAAACAACGCTTGAACAGTTATATTAAGGGCAACCCTTTCCGTTGGATTGCATGCGCGATTTGACGCCATTTATTAAAACTTAAATAAATGGCGTTTTCGCAAAATATCTTTTTTCTGAAACTTGCAAATCATATATCAATAATTAAAAAGATGGTTGAATTATAACGAAGACTAATTACTTTTTGAAAATGAAGATCGATGTTGAACCAGTACGACTTTTTAATTTGTGATCGGATTTAAGGAAAATTTCATTAGAACAACAACTGTTAGCGAAGTACCATTTAACGTCAGCCTGTCCGCTAAGCTAAATAGGGAGAGCGCAGATCGACGGATTACTGGGTTGTAAGTTTGATCCCCTGGTGAGGCGCATGTTCTCCGTGACGATGTGATAAAAGACATTGTGTCTAAAATCTTTCGTCCTCCACTTCTGATTCATTTCGGAAAGTTGGCAATGACTGACAGAGAACTGGTACAGAAGGTTACGTTAGGTAACGGCCCACCGTTAAATAACATATTAAATACTGTTGAAAATGGCGTTAAACCCAAAACAAGCAAACAAACAAACAATTTAACGTAGGCGGGTCGTATAAAATATTCTACCTAAACCTTGTAAAGATAAATAGGCTAACATTTGTAATGTTTTATACATATGGAAATATAATCTGGAAAGTAGATCCCTCGGAAGCACCGAGAACAGTAAGTAATGCCCTATTTTGGAAGCAAGCTGCAGAAAAGATTAATTAATTTGCCAGAAATCTCAATCGTGTTGATACATAAAAATAACATTCAATTCTTAAACAAATGTTTACAGCTGTATGTTACGGTTCAACATCTTGCCCAAACGGTGGTACGTGTATCTCTCCGAACAGGTGTCAATGTCGTACAGGATATACTGGATCAAAATGTTCCCGTGAGTTCATTATTATCTTTGCACACTAAACAAAATACTAGATATTTTTACCTTTATAGGTCATCGATTACATGGAATAAGATAATCAGCAATGAATATATCTATGACCAAAACACAATTGAAAGGTTCGGATTTAATGAGTAGCAAAATATATTAATATGTCTAAGAACTACTGAAATATTGTTATTTCGCTAATGTACTATATTATCGTAAATCTAATCAATACTCTATAATGGCTGCTGGAAATTGCCTTATATTTATTATTATTATCATACCAGATTTATATAGCGCCCTTTTTATGATCAATTTCACGTTCAAAGGCGCTTTACATAGTTCAAATGCAACAACACAGAGCGCATAATTCATCCTCTACTAGTACAGACACAGAGCGATCTGACCAGAAGGACAGAGTGAGACAAAGCCCCCACGACAGAGAGATCAGAAATCAGATACAGGCTTGTCCGGCTAACTTAGCCTAGCTCGTTTCGAATAGACAGCCTGGTTCTTTAACTTGTCCAGTGTATAGCACTGATACACGCAAGGAACAGATGCCAATATTTAATATATATTAATGATAACAGTGTTGTGTGATGTGTGAAAAACATAGCTGATATCTGGAGAGTTTATGCTTTTACTGAAATAAATATTTTACAGCTGTATGTTACGGATCAACATCTTGCCCAAATGGTGGTACGTGTCTCTCCCCGAACAAATGCCAGTGTCGTTCCGGATATACTGGACCAAGATGTTCCCGTGAGTCCATTTTAACATTTAAGAAAATATTGCATTAACATTTAGAAATTATTTATTCCATTGACATCATTACTCGCAATAAATCTTCCTGTAAGAAGACCACAGTTATGAAGAAATTTCATCATATCTTAGTACGGGTCATTGACCCACATAAAATACATATGTTAGACTCTTAAAAATTGCAGTTTTGTGTGAAACAATTTTGTTGGTATATTTGTAATTAATGTTTTACTTTAATATATTAATTCATTTTTATAGAAAAAGTTATTTTCATTCAAACAAAGCTGGTACAACTGCATTCAGGACAACCCTTTCCTTCGCACTGCATGCGAGATCTGACGACATTTATTAAAACTTAAACAAAATGTTGTCGTTCGAATTTTTGTTTTACAACTGGCAAATCATATTTAAAAAGATGATTCAATTATAGAGAACATTACGTACGGCTTTTTGACTTGTGATTGAATTTAAGGAAAAAAATAATTCAAATCAGGAACTGGAGGCGGGTAACAATTTAACGTCGACAGTCTAATTGGGTGTTCTATGATGATGTTGTAAAGATCAATAGTGTAGCATTTGTTATGTTTTGATACTGGTGGAAAGTATCGCCCTATTTTTGTATAAAGTTACATTAAATATTAATTGATTTGCTAGAAGTCTAAATCATGTTTCTACATACAAAATAATATTCAACCCTTGAACCCTTGACTTGTGACATTTTATTGAAGGACAATCTAAGCTCTAATTTCAATAAACGTTTTACAGCTGTATGTTACGGATCAACATCCTGCCCAAACGGTGGCACGTGTATATCTCCGAACAGGTGTCAGTGTCGTACAGGATATACTGGAGCAAAATGTTCCCGTGAGTTCAATATTATCTTTTTTTTTTGGTTTGTTGGGTTTAACGTCACACCGACACAATTATAGGTCATATGGTGACACACCAGCTTTGTTGGTGAGGAAGACCCCTAGTGTCCCTCCGTGCATTATTTCATCATGAGCAGGCATCTGGGTAGAACCACCGACCTTCCGTAAGTCAGCGGGATGGCTTCCTAACATGAAGAATTCAACGCCCCGAGTGAGGCTCGAATCCGCATCAATGAGGGGCAAGGGAATTGAAGTTAGCAAATTTAACTACTCGGCCACAAAGGTCCCTTCAACATTATCTTTAGACACTAAACAAAATATTAGATAATTCTACTTTAAGGGGTCAGCAATTACATGAAGAAAGATAATTAATACATATGAAACATTCGAATTTAATTTATATTAAAATATACTAACATATCTAAGAAAAGACTGCTACTGAAACTTAATTATCTCATAGCCAATTTACTTTATTCCCATAACCATTTATCAGTACTCTAAGGGTTGATGTGTTTTCAAACAATAAAAACTTCCATATTTTAATCACTATTTTAGTTTTAAATGATGCAGTGATGTGTGATATATGAAAAAATAAGAGTTTATATAAGAACAATTTTTACATTTATTTTAATTAATATAATACAGCTGTATGTTACGGATCAACATCTTGCCCAAACAAAACTACCCTCAGCAAAGACATCAACTGTGAAGAATTTACATCATATCTTAGCCAAATCTTTATTCAAAACCAGATTTGTTTTCAAATCTTTAAGGCACTGACATCTAGATCGTGCGATAACAGACACAAAAGAGAGATTTATTTTCGGTATAAGGAAATAATTATTTATATATTTCTTAAGAAGGCTTTGAAACTTAGTTTCTGACACAGTATATGTTATGGAAACACATGAGAACAGCTTTTTTATTAATTTTCCATTTATTATTGAAAAGCGTTTATAACGGGGTACCGGAGGGAAACTGTCTTAATTATAAAGCTTAATATTTAACGGTTGCGAAGAATAAATTCTTTCGTGGTGTATTGGCCAAGAAAGTAGGGAAGTTTTTATAGCCAAGGCGGGTATGTTTTTTTTGCATTTTTAAGACAGTTTAGAAACAAAACCTTGTTCTGATGTTCATTATATGACAAAACTTCAATCTTAATTGTAAATCATTTTACGCCCAAAACTGGAGGTCAGTGTTTTAAACTCGTCTATTTTTGACACAGTGAAGAGAATACCACATAAAGGTGTTTTATTTTAATGTTGTAATTTAGAATATTGTGATGGACTGTGATAAAGAGATGATATTTTATAAATTAATATTACATTTTTTGTACTAGCTTCTCTAGGTGTGTCGTTTCAGTTATACCTTTATGCACACAGTTTTCGTTTGACATATTAAATGCTCTGGGCATGGTACAGTCTTTTGCCGTTTTAAATCAAATACATTTTCAATGAAAATATATGTTTGTCAAAAATTTGTAAGTTTCTTATTATGTCGTAATTACAAAAGTACCCGCTTTGGTTTGGTAATTCTTTCTTGGGACAGTGTGTAGGACAATTTAAGCTCTAATTTCAATAAACGTTTTACAGCTGTATGTTACGGTTCAACATCCTGCCCTAACGGTGGTACGTGTATCTCTCCGAACAGGTGTCAATGTCGTTCAGGTTATACTGGATCAAAATGTTCCCGTGAGTACGTTTTTTTCATGAAAAGAAAGTTATATTACAACTATGTGATTTAATCGATTGAATGATATTGTAAACATAAGATTGGTCAATTTTGAGCAACATCTTATTACATTTTTCAGTTTCCATAAATTCTGTAAGAGGTGTAACAAAACGACCAATTACATATTGGAAATGTATATCTTATAACTTGTAATAAAATTTGGTAATTATCTCCCTGTTAAAAAAAACAGTATTTAAAAAATTCTTTCCTTTGATTTCAATACAATTTTCAGTTACATTTGCCTTTGATCAATAATGGGATATTTCAACAATTTGAAACAAAAGGCAAGTTTTAAAACATCGTATAGCTTTATCTATTTTCAATCTGTCTTGATCGCCCAACGTGATAGGCAAAGGGGGGTAATAATAATTTAATAAACTTGCATTTCTAATTACGTTTCGCAAATATGTACTTGTTAATGCAAATCTTTGGCAACTTTAATACAGTAGTGCTAATCCTCTTATTATTCCGTAGGCAAAATATGTTTATTTAAGTTATACTTACGCCACCAGGATAGGGAAATTTTAAGGGTACCTTCAGTGTAAATCTGACATGTATTAAGAAATCTGTGAATAAAAACAAGTGTAAATTAACATTGGTTGACCACCTTTAAATCAGGGAATGTCTTTTCGGAAGACGTATAATAATTTAAAGTGGTTGGATCTTATTTGCCTTTCTATCCAAATAATGTACTGCTTTTATATAAATTGCTTTGTCTAAAGCCTTAATGGTACTTTTACATACCAAATAATATTTAATCCTTGAAAACAGCTGTATGTTACGGATCAACATCCTGCCCAAACGGTGGCACGTGTGTCTCTCCGAACAATTGTCAATGTCGTTCAGGATATACTGGATCAAAATGTTCCCGTGAGTTTTTTGTTTTTGTTTTTCTAGTAGTACAAATACTCTGCTTAGAAAATTCTAATTTATGACAAGTATTTTATTAATTACAGGAGAATCCACAGTGCATAAATCTGTGTCCAAAACACAGTTGAAAAGTTCGGATTAATTGGCATCAAAATTTATAAACATGTCTAAGAGCTATTGAAACATTGTTATCGCACCAATGTACTTTGTTCCCATAAATTCTATCAATACTCTTAGGGTTGTTTTGTTATCAAATAATGTGAATTGCCGCATATTTAACACCTATTCTTTAGCTTTAATTGATAAAATGATGTGCGATGCTTGAACAATTTAAGATGATGAATTAAATGGATAATTTATGCTTCTATTTTGATAAATGTATTACAGCTGTATGTCAGGGCTCAACATCTTGTCCGAACGGTGGTACGTGTATCTCTCCGAACAAATGTCAGTGTCGTTCAGGTTACGCTGGATCAAGATGTTCTCGTGAGTTCTATTTACAGAAAAAGCACATACACAATAATAAAAATTACGTCTTATTTGTTTAAAGGTTATGTATTTCAAGAACTCAGCCAATAACATGTATCAAAATCCCAGGCGAAGTGTTAGATTTCGGTTGCCTTGTAAATATAGATATCAATTTGTGATATCGTCGAATATGCTTTGCTCCTATTTTATCGTTGTCCTTGATTGTTTTGGCAACTATTAATACTTGAATATGTTTCTGGCTCGGTTTGCTACAGCCTGTTAATAGACGATAGTGGGAATGTAAGTTATAACTAACAAATGTATTAGAAACGAGATAACCTGTTGAGAAAATTCAGTCCGACGTCCGTTAGCCATTTTTCTTCAAACAACATCTCCTCAAACTATATGACGGAAGTTGATACTTGTACTGCATCTTCTTTCGATGATCCCCTGTCACAGTTGTTCATGCGGACCTTCTTTACCGCAACAGAAGAACTAAAAGAACTAAAAGAACAACACTTGAACCTGAACTCCCGGACCAATTTTATTTAAATTTACAGAAATGTTCTTTGGGTTACCCTAAAAAATATTGCCCAATTCCTCAAAAGGCAGGGCAACTTACGGACGTTGTTTCCTATATGTATAAAATTGACTTTCTTGTCAGGAAAAGCTCGCTCAGTTTTAACACAGTGTTTTTCTTTTTCTTGATATCCATCACCAAATGTTCAAATCATTTTAATTAAAAAATACGGCCACCATAGCTGAAACCTTTAAATGACATTTATTCTCGAATTAATGACTTATTACAGAAGTATTTGTAGTGTTATTCTCTACGGTACCATGGGTGTTCTCCCTATATGTAGCCAGTAGGAAAATTAAATTTCGCCCTGTCAGAAACGACCGGCCTGACTTCACACAGTCTTTTTACCTGTTGACTGTCTACCAAGATTGTTCAAATTGTCCCTTTTTTAACAAGAGTTCCGCCAAGCGGGGCAATAAACGCCTAGCTGAAGGGTTACTTCAGAAGAGGACGGAAGCAAAATTTAAGAAAAAGCAATATTTAAAGTTAAATTTTTAATTTTTGTTGGTGGGAGGTGTACGTGTGTGTGTAGGGGGAGGAAGCAGGGTGAATGTGTGTGCAGTGGTGACAGGCTACTAAAGGGGTGGGTGGGGCTGTAGGGGGGGGGGTGGGGTTTATGGGTGCGGGAAGGGTGGAAGCAGTATATGTACGTGGGCAGAAAACTAAATGAATAAATATCTGGTGGGACCGTGGTGATCGGGGGAAGGAAGCAGTGTGTGTGCGTGTGCGTGTGCTTGTGCGAGTGTGTGTATATGTGCGCGTGTGTGTGGTGTGTGTGTGCGCGCGCGCAATGGTGGTGGTGACAGGACACTAAAGCGTAAAAAACTGAACAATGTTTTGGGGGTGGGATGGGGGAGGTTATGGGGAGTTAATTGGCGGGAGGGGGTGTAATGAAGACTGTTGCAGTCTTAACGTCGTCTCATCACAATCTGCCTATATTCCAAATTTCAAGTCAATACCTTAATAGCTTTTAAGTTTTGCCCTGGACACGAAATATGATAGGCAGATTTGACCTTGCTGTGACCTAGACATTGAAACTACCGCCCATGCACTCTGTACATCTTCTTCTCCACCTTTCTACATCCCAAGTTGGAAGTCAATACCTTGAATGCTTATTAAGTTATGCTCCTGACACTAAATATGATAAAAAGTTTTGATCTCTAAGCTCAATTGGTGACCTTTACCTTAAACATACAGACCAGGTTCATGTGCTCTGCACATCATCTCATCGCCACCTAACTACAATCCAAGTTTGAAATCAATACATTTAGTTATGCTCCGGAAACGAAATATGATGGCCAATTTTGACATTTTAGCACATTTTTTGACCTTGACCTTTGACCTACAGAGCCGGTTCAAGCGCTCTGCACATTGTCATATCGCCATCTACCTATATAAAAAGTTTTAAAGTCAGTACCTTTAATAGTTATAAAAAGTTATACTGCGGACACGAATTATGACTGACGGACAGACACACAGACAGGCAGATGCACAAAATGGGCGTATAAAAATATGAAACAATATAGGCCGCTAGAAGGCGTGTTCACTTTTTGCAACATTTATATAGTGGTAACTTTCAAAATCATGCCAGAAAGTGCTTGTTTGTTGTTAATACATTATCAGTAGTGTTTTATTATTCTAATTTGTTTATGAAAATCTTTCAGCGACATTTTCTCATAAACCGCTAGGCGATTTTTTAAAAACAGTTTCGCAGAAATGTTATTTGTGAACTTCTACCAATACCGTTTAAAAATTTAAATTTGCATGGCCGCTAATGGGCATGGTTTCGAAATAATTTCACAGAAATGTTTCTAGGATGTCTGTCTACAAGACTTTTAGAATTAACCGTATTTGTACAAAACACTGGCAGCCGTAGGGTGTGTTAATTTTTCTATAAATGTATGTAATGTGAACATTCCAAGTATTCTTGTCAAAGAACCACCAGAGCTAAAATCCTCATGAACTATTGGCCAAGGCTTTGAAATAATACCACAGACACCTTCCTAGGGTGACCCTGCACTAATAAAGCCATATTAATTATTTGTCAAAAATGATTTCCGGAACTAAGGACTGTTAAGACATCTTTGAAAATCTTGTTTGATTAGTGTCAAAGTAGTTTGAAAATATTTTAAATATTTATTGGAGACCTCTCACTTCAGTTGCAAGCTGTTTAAACTGTAAAACTCAGGAGAGCGCTCAAAGACCTATTGTTGACTTTTGTATTAGTTACTTTTGTAAATAAGGAAGTCATTATATATCATTTAAGATGTTCCCGCAAGTATTATATTAATATTTTATTTTTACAATAGCCTTTCCTCTTTCAATTTATTATGTTTTCCAATAAAGTTTCTTAATACTCTAATTATTTCAAACCCAGTCCCATTACGAACTTCAGCCCAGTGAATGTAATTTATATGATTATTCCTCTCGCTGTCAGACGTATCTCTAAATTTTTGCTAATAACCCTTTACCGAAGCCCGCCCCCATTGCATTCCTATTCAAAATTAAAAGAAAATAACCTGCTACTTTTTCTTTTATTTTCCCGTGTTTCTCCATAGTGTTGCTTCATTAACCCTCCTTCTCAAACCAGTACACATCAGACCTGGTTTAAAGAAAAAAGGATTCACATATGAGAGCTTGGAAGAAAGGGACAGTTACTAACGAAAAAAACATGACTTCATTATTAATATCCATATCTACAAAAAAACAGGATGACAGATGTTAGAGATAGAACCTAAAAGATCGAAAGACATTAAATAAAGTCTAAGAATGGGGATAATAAGCCAGCTACTCGCTAGGTGGCGCTAGTAAAATAAGGGGTAAACAATGCTGACCCAGATTCTTATCTCACTACACTTTGCAATGGATTCTGAGAAGAAATCAAAATATTTTGGATGGAAAGTTATACAATTACAGAGAAAATTAATAAAAAGAGGGGCATCAATCAAAGGCAGAAAGGAAGATTTGTTAACAAGGTATGTTTTTATGTTGTTATAATTAAATAATTCTCAGAAAAATAGTATTAATCCATTCAAACCTTGAGAAACCAGTACATGTAGGCCATGGTGTATATTGCAAGTTTTATTGATGCTTTCTTTATTGCATCTTATTATTTGTAGATTTAGTGTTGCTTATACAAAGCAATAATACCAGAGAGTAGCCCTTTGAATAACATTTTACAGGTTAATGACTTATGCTAGCACTATATCTTGTTTGAGGAATTTATGGTGTCTATCTTTTTCTTACTTTCAGACTTTAAGCATATGACAGAAATCAAGACTTCAGGGATGAACATATATTCTCCTACCAGAACCTCTGGATTCCGACTGGTCCACTGAAGGGTTTCATCAACTGCAAGCAGACCATAGGATCCACTTCCCTAAATTGGGAAGCAATATGAAAAAAAAACAAAACAGCAGTTAAGAAATTTGAAAAGCAAACGGGATATAGTGTCAACAACTGTAGTTTATTCATATGTAGAGAAAGACCATATCTGGCTGCAACACCCGACGGAGTCATCAATGAACAAGCAATAGTTGAGGTTAAATGTCCATATGCTGGGAAAGAAGAAATGATCGAACCTGGGAAATTGTTTCCATACTTGGAGTATACGGACGGAGAAATTGAGCTAAAGAAAACTTCAAACTACTATTATCAGATACTGGGACAGATGTATATAAGTAAAAGACAATATTGCTTTTTCATTATGTATATATTCAAGGATATTTTTGTACAAAAAATTGAACTAGATCATGAGTACTGTAACACAAAGCTAGAACTGTTCTACAAAAAGTATCTGCGGAAATAAATAGCTGATCATCTGTGAAATAACATTGATGATGATATATGTAGACATTTGCAGTACAATATGATGTTCATTCTATGATAAATAATTGTATGTAGTTGAAATAAATATATAACAGCCCAGCATTAATAGTTCATATTTCTTAGTATTTCTGCGCAAAACAATAATAGTTATGCAAGTTTGCCAACAATACACCTGCGGAAATTAGCTATGTTGAAGCACACAAATGTAATCCTTGACCCAAGATTAAGTTTTGTTTTTGGCAAGTCAGATCTTAATATTTTGAAACAATATCATGTTTACTAGGTTGCCACAGTTTTGTCTTATTCCCAGGATCTTCTAGTTTACTGCTACTCTCCATCAATCCTTTTAAATGTTGTTTTTTTTGGAAAATGAATTCCTTCATAACCCTTACATAGAGGTACACAACAATACTGAACCATAATCAAATTCAATCCTTTAAATAAATGTGTTTAAGTAATTCATTTGACTATTTTCTAAGACTTTATTTTGTTCTGGGTCAAATATCTAGGAAATTGCAAATTAATTAATGTTTAGGGTCAAATACCTAGGAAATTACAAATTAATTAGTGTTTATAATGCAGAATCTCTACTATATTCCATAGTAAATCTAAGGTCAGGCGAGATGATGTTTACCCTTTATTTCACCAGCGCCCTCTGTGGAGATAACCAGAGGTAACTCTGTTCTTATTATCCCCATTGATTTCTAATTTCAAAATATTGATATACTATCGGCTATAATATTATTTGAATAGTTATCACATGACACAGTACAATTAGAATTTCCGCATTTTTCAAGTTTATCAAAATATTCTTTGATGTTATGCAAGAAATATATGCTTAAGAAATTAACCAGATATTGACCGTTGGTATATCCTGTCTGCAATTTTACAAACTAATGCAAAATGTAAATAAGCTTAAATATTCCGCCACTTAGCAGAATAAATAGCATCTAAACTTTCAAGCTAATTCATTGGATCTGATAGTTAAGAAAGATTCTTACCTTAAAATCAACGCGATTCTATACTGTTTGGACACATTTTCTGCAGTCGCATTCGGACACAAATGTTTCCTATTTTATATTTCACAGCTGTATGTTACGGATCACATTCTTGTCCAAACGGAGGAACATGTTTATCTCCTGACAAATGCCAATGTCTATCAGGATTTAGTGGAGCAAAATGTGATGGTAATATCTATGTATTTAAGTAATCCTTTCAAAACATAAAATTGAACATATAATGGTTACAGTTAATATTAGTTCTAATTATCATAACTAGTTTCAGCTGTCTTGAAAAACCTTTAAACCATAATTCTTTTAATTCCTGTTATTTTTCTGGTGTAATGGTATTCACAAATTTGGTGAGCTGTGACTATATCAATAAGCGAGTAAAAAGCTGGGTTTCGCATCTCTCCCTAGGCTTTTGCAAGAACAATAGCTCAGAAAACTAGTTTTTCTTTTTTTGTTTATGTCTTTTACACTTGAATACTATAATAGATATAGTTTTGAAATTTTGTATATTGTAAGTTTTCTTTATATTATCAGGTGCGTAAGTAGGTCAAGTTACAGTTTTACTATATCAGTTCATTATATTTCACCAAGTTACACGTTTATTCTTTTTCGTTGCCCGTAATACGTGGGTAAGTAAAATCTGAATTCCAAACACAAAATTATAAGAAAAGAGTTTTTTTAGATTATGGTCAGTCAAAGTAAGTTGACCTTTCCAAAGCAAACAGTTACTCCTTTCCAAAAACCTTTCCTATTTGTTTTTATCAAGTTGGTTTATATGTTCTTAAGAGTATTAGTCAACTAAGTTTAAAATATCGTTATACCATTTCTTCAGACATAGATGAATGTAAAGACGGTACACACAATTGTACACAAAAATGTCAAAACACACAAGGATCGTATACGTGTAGTTGCTATCATGGCTACCTGCTTGAAAATAACATGAAAACGTGTACAGGTACGTTAGTAGACATGTAGTGATAAATTTGATAGTACAATGTATTTGTAAAAGAGCCCATTTAAAAATGATAAAATTTAAAACATGCGACAAGATGGCATTAATCTTCATACTAGATTTTAAGATTATTTTAGCTACAACTGTTATAAACGAAGTCGTTAGCATGTTTTACACATATTTATTCTGTAAATAATGCTTTTATACTCCTGGTGTCAAAGACTAGGAAAGCATATATTGTTTTAATGTTCTTGTGTACTCAACTACTTCTACAGTTTCCGTCAAATTCAAATGATAGTTAGTCTACATCATCAACATTAAGCGGACATGTGCATATTGTTCGGACGTTAAGCTGTATCGAGCTATGTCCAACTTTAGATTTACTAATATTTAAACTATATCTGTACCTTATGTACACAATTCCTCATAGAATTTACATTCAATTCAAATGAAACTGGTCACATTTGGACATAAGCATTACATGTATGCAAGAGTTTTATGTCCCAATACATCTGCTGTTAAATCCTTTTTTCAGGGGAAGTGGTAATTCTACGTTGACAGCATTCTTCTGTTAAATTTATATCTTTCTTTGCGTTCATAATATGTCCTCACCCCGACAAGTGCACACTATGTAAACTGGCTTCTAATAGCTTTACTTTATTACGAAACTGATATAATTTATTTCAAACTTTTTATTATTCGAGATTTGATATTTCTTGTTGCTAGATATAGACGAATGTAAAAGTGGTGACCATAAATGTAAACAAAACTGTCGTAATACACCCGGTTCATACGACTGCTTTTGTAACTCAGGGTATTCTCTTGGTAAGGATAAGGAGGCGTGTTTCGGTAAGTATGTAAGAAATAAAACTCTATTGAAAACATAGATACTCCGTTTTTGGTTTATTCGTACTCGTGTTTTTTTTTTGCTAAATGTAGGAGATCTTATATGTATTTACAAATATATTTTGCTGTCGTAAATGTGCTGTTTTTAAAAACTTTATAGATCGTAGTATCAGATTAATATTTTGTTGTATACCTTAAAGTTTTTGTAAAGCGTTTTTGTTAGTACTGTACATAGTTTAGCACAGCAAGAAACTGGTGACTAATTGTTTATACAAATGCGTTCATTCATAACTGGGTTATTTACTTTACTTCACATTCGCATAAGTGCAATATTTATCCTTTACCCTGCTAAATTTTTAAAATGGAATGGTCCAGCGTTTCAATTTGGGCAGTGTCACTTATAATTCAAAGGGGTGTTGACTGAATAGCAAACATTGCTGGCCTAGTCACCATGCACGGTCTACATTGATCGCTAAGGCAGAATCATTATCCGCCAAAGCAGGCTTAAGGTTACGTGAATATTATCCTAACTGACAAACTATTTTAGGATTCTCGTTTTTGTTATTAAAACGCATTAAAATAATGAAACGGATATTTTTCACATGAAAATGAACTTCGTTTAAATCATGTAAAGAAAATGTTGTTTACAAAAACATTTAACATCATATAAAACATGAATGTCTTTCTTAAAAGAGTGTCATCTGTTTGTGATGCCAGTGTATTAACTAATAGGGACCTATGAAGAGGCTCCGAGTACGGATAGTTCAACACCTTCTGTATCTCACAATGTTCTTAACACTGTCTCACGTCTTACTTTGATGTATTTCAATAATGTTCAATTGGAACAATTGCACAAAATGAAGTTAAATCTAGCTTTTAACCAATTTGCCTGTTGGAAGTTTTGTTTTCGGAGGTCGTCAATTGTGGAATAAAAAGGGTTATAAACTCTGTTAGACAAATTACAAGACTTTGCCTTGCTTAATCAATTCGAGTTACAGTACGGTATTTTATCGAATTAATCAGCTACCGGGCCTATTGGTGCAACGTCTAGCTTTAGGTGTCTGCAACGTCTAGCTTTAGGTGCAAGCACTTGACTCTTGGACACTATCTTGATGGATGTACCGTATTCTGATAGTAATAATAATCATCAATAGAAGTTGCATTCCCTACTTTTTTGAAAATGACGATGATTTGATGATGTTTATTTTTCATGTAAAACTCTGAACCTTAAATAAATGACCTACTTTCATAATTATTGTAGTTTGTAGAAACTAATTTAAAAGCAATCAAATTGTAGACATAGATGAATGTAAAAACAGTAATCATGGATGTAAACAACGATGTCAAAACACGCCAGGCTCATATTTCTGCTCATGTTATGGGGGATATTATCTGGACTCTGACAACAAAACGTGTAATGGTAAGCTTTATGGCTACAGACGAGAGTGACTAAGAACTTTATTTCTTGTTGCGTACAAATCCATTTTTTTCTCTCAAAGAAATGGACACAATAGCGTAACAAGTTTCAACTTTTTATCGCACTTTTTCGTAGTGTGGGTAAATTTAGTTTAAGACTTTGAACTACACTTGAAAATATCTTCTTCACAACATTTACTTAATGTTTGCCAATTTCTTTTAAATTTAGAGAAAACAACCCTAGTGTTGAAAACATTTCAAAATTACAGCATAATCGACTGAATATGCAATCACACGATTTAGTTACATGGACCCATTTTAATAAATTCGTAAAAAATAGATTGCGAAAAAAAATCAAGTTATCTAAACGTTTGTTTAAAACTGTGTTTTTTTTTTAAAAAAAGAGACATGTGAGATAAATTTTACGAAAAAAGGAAAGTGTAACTTATCACAAGGCACATTTGAAAGGATGAATAAAATGAATTTTTGCGTATGCTTAACAACAAATCATTATGGGATTTGACTTCTTTTATTATTTCCAAACCTCAGAGATACTACAATATCATATGAATATATAAGAATTTGCACAATAGCAAACGAAATCGCGAGTAATTTTAAATGAGCGAATCTTTATTACATGGACGCAAAAGTAAAGATATTTACTTTTATCAAAACAAACGGTAAACGTGTTCAGCAAGTAAATTTAACGTAAATGCAACAACTAAAGCTGACAGAA